>NC_056741.1:1898190838-1898363338 GCF_019279795.1 Protopterus annectens
GGAGCTCAAGAGGTTCATAGGTTCATAGGTTCATACTAGGCTATCTGCCCTAGGGCATTTATAAGCCTAGCCAGAGTGTGTGTGGCTTTCACCACCCCTTAGGATGAGAATACTATACCCATTAGTTTGCTGTGCCTCTGTCCAGCAGTGACACAGAGATGATTCCCGGGGTAAACCTATGATCTCCCATCCACTCGTCAAGATTTCTCTTGAACAGAGTCAGTGAGGGGCTCTGCCTCACATGGACTGGGATTCTGTTCCATAGTGTAGGGAGTCTCTGGGTGATGAATCTGTCCCTCCAGCACGTCCTATTTATATCTGTGTTGAGGTTTAAGTCTCTTGCTCTTGTGGCTCTGGTGGATTTGTATTTTTTGAGGTGGAGCATGTCCATTAATTCCGGGTTGGACATGGCCTTGTATGTCAGGCACAGATCACCTCTGAGCAGATGGTATGCGACTGAATAGAGCTGGAGTTTCTTCAGTCGGGCATCGTATGACATATGTTTGAGCCCCTTTATCCTTTTGGTGAGGAACTTTTGGGGTCTTTCCAACTGCTGCAGGTGTCGGGTAAGGTACATTCTGAATGGGGCGTTGTACTCAATCATTGGTCTGATAAGTGAAGAGTACAGGGGTACAATGACCTCTCCTGATCTGGATGTGAATCCCTTCATGATCAGGTGGGCAATGTAGAAGGTCTTCCTAACCACTTTGGCAATGTGAGTGTCAAAAGAGATTACTGTCAACTTGGGTCCCCAGGTCCCTGATAACTTCTTCCGTGTTTAATGGATTACCACCTATGTGGTAATTAGGGGTTACCTTGTTTTTCCCAAAGGGTATGACTATACATTTTTTGGCATTTAGCTTAAGGTCATGGCTCTGGCACCAGTTATCCATTTCTATGAGACCTCTCTGGAGGATGTCTGTGTCTGATGGAGTGTCAATTATGGTGCCCAGTTTGCAGTCATCTGCAAATTTTGTCAGCCACAATCCCCCCTATGTTTGCCTGCACTTCAGAAAAATAAATGCCGAACAAGAGGGGGCCCAGGACTGAGCCCTGTGGGACACCGCTCGTGACCAGCTTAGAGTCTGACATGGCACCAGCAACTCTAACCCTGTGTGTTCTGTCCTTGAGCCAGTTTGCAACCCATCTTGTGAAATATAGGTTTACATCTAAGCTGGTGAGCTTTTCTATGATGCCCGAGTGGGGTATTGTGTCGAACGCTTTTGCTAGGTCAAGGTAGGCTGTGTGAACTGCCTTACCCTCATCAATGGCCTTAGTGACTGTTTCGAAAAAGTCGACCAAGTTCAAGAGGCAGGATCTGCCCTTGACAAAGCCAAATTAGGTAGGATCCAGTGTCTGTAGGTCCCCAATGTCTTTATTTATGAGTTCCATTATGATCCTCTCCATAGCTTTGCAGAAAAGGCTTGTCAAGCTTATGGGGCGGTAATTTCCAGGGTCCATAGAAGCACTGCCTTTGTGGAGTGGGACCACAGTTGCCGTACGCCATTCTTTGGGTATGTATCCTGTAGTAAGGCTAAGATTAAACAGCAGCCTTATGTGTGGGTTTAGTTCCTCATTGAGTTCGTGTAGCACACAGCCGGGGACACCGTCCGGTCCCATTGATGCTGTGTTTTTTGCTTTAGAGAGCAGCTCTCACCTGGGCATCTGAGATGTTTGGGAGGCTAGACTCTGGTGGGATAGATATTTCTCTTTTTGGGGGGGAGGGAGGGGAGAAATTTGTATTGAACCTGTCTGCCAGTATGTTGGCAATGTCTGTGGGTTCAGTGATTTTTTTATCATTTTGGACTAATTCTGAGCATATCTGGGAGTTTCCACCCAGGTTTCTAACATAGCTAAAGAAGGCCTTATGATTGTCTTTTGTGTCATTAGCGATTTTTCTCTCAAAGTTGGCCTTGGATGATTTTATGAGTGATCATAGTTTTTTTGCTAGTATTGATCAGAGATGCCTTCCCTTTTAGGGATTTTGCTCTGTCATGTAGTAGCTTTCTCCTCTTGTTGTAGAGTTTGTTTATGGCTGGGGTCCACCAGACCGGGCGCCTGCCTTTGGTGGAAAGGGTCTTGATTTTATTAGGGATTGCTTGATCCATACATTCCTGGAGGTGCTCGTAGAAGGCATTTGTAAGGGTTTCAGCAGCATGGGTTGTGGTTTCCACTGGCTCGGGGGCCTTGAAGGATACCACTCCAGTCTTAAGAAGTGTGAAGTTTGCTTTTGAGAAGTTCTTCACTGTGGTCTTTTTTGCTGGGGGTGGGGGCGGTATGTGGATCTCCAATGAGATTAATTTATGGTCTGATCTCACCAATGAGGGATATACTTCCAGTGTGGAGCATTCTGTCCCCATGTTTGTGATGATCAGGTCTAGTATATTTTCTCCTCTTGTGGGGATGGTGACTAGTTGTTCCATAGCATTTGAGTTTATGAACTCCAGGAACCTTTGGGCTAGGGTGTTGGGGCTTGAGTAATGTTCCCAGTCTATGTTTGGGTAGTTGAAGTCACCCAATATGATGGTGTTTGGAGAGACATTCATACTCTCCAGTGTCTTCAGGAAGGCTGTGTGGGTTTCCTGAGTTTGAGAAGGTGGTCTGTAGCATGCTACAAACTGTAGGGCAGTTTTACCTATGGTTAATTGCACCTGGATGGTCTCCTATGCTTCGTGCATTGCCACTAACCTGGAGGTGTGGGTATCCTTTATGAATATGGATACTCCCCCTACTTTTGTGGTTCGGTCTGGATTTTGGGGCCGGAACGCATGATATGAGGTATAACCTGATAGTGCTGGGGTGCTCTCAGGAGCCTTGAACCAGGTTTCAGTCACAGCACAGACATCGATGTTCTCCATACTGAGGAGGGCTTCGAGGGCGTGCATCTTGAGGTTTAGACTTCTGGCATTGAGCAGTATTACCCTTAGTTTTTCTCCATTTTTGTTTTCTAGGGCGGTAGGTTTATCATTTGAGCCTTGCCTAAAAAAGGCACTATGGGGGTGGCAAGAGCCTTTGCCAATATCCGGAAGCCCAGGGGTGACAGGTGCAAGCCATCCCTTGCGAAGCAGTGTGGCTTGTCAAGCATGTCATCCCAGGCAGACAGACATTGGATCCCCTTAGAATGACACCAGTAATTAAGCCAATTATTAAAGCTGATCATTTTGTCTCTGTATTGTGGCATCATTCTTGGTGAGGGTAGGATACTGCTCAGGGTCAGGGTCATACCGGCCTGGGCTACATAATCTGAGAGCTCCTCTATGTCTCTTTTCATGTAGTCAAGGGAGGTATGTCTCAGGTCGTTCACACCGGCATGGACAATGACTGAGTCATACTTGTACTTGCTGCGGAGTGGCCTGAGTGCTTGGGTTATGTGGTGGATTCTAGCGCCTGACAGGCAGCTTACTGTGATCTTTTCCTTGTTCAGTCTGGTGAGTGGGAAGTCAGTGTGTCTGACTATGGAGTCACCTATAACAAGTGTGTCTGGCATTGTGTTTGGCCTTAAGGGCTGTGACTGTTTAGCACACTGACTTTGAGAACTATGTGTTGCATGTCTTATGTCTTGAGGTGGCAGTTGCTTGGTTGTCTGCTTTGGAGGCCTCTGTAGTTTTGGTAGATTTTTGATCAGTGCCTCCGAGTATGTCTTTGTGTGTTTATGTGTTTGTTTTGCAGTTGTGATAGTTCTATGTGAAACTGGGTTTGTGGTGTGCATGGTTTCCTTCTCCTCCTGTCTGGTCTTGCCAGTCCTGAGTTGAGAGAGCTCAGCCTCCAGTTTGGCTATATAGTTGCATCTCTCACATGTATTTGTGTTTTGTGGGAGAAGGAGTGGGTTGTCTGTGTACATGAGGCAATTGTAACATTGCCTCAAGATGCCCAGATTCACCAGCTGAACAGGAGAGGACGCTAGCAACTGACCCTTCGACATGCTAGAAAAAGTGAAAAAGTTTGCTGTGTAACTGAGTCAGAAGGGACCTATAGGGAAATGGGTACTCAAGGGGATTCTAGGCTAATGTAGTACTTTGTTTAGTATATAAGTACTTTACCTATATAAAAATGCTTTAGGAGCAAGTGCTGAGCTTTTGAGATAGAGAATAGACTGTTTAGATTGCAAGTAGAGAAGTTCTAAGGGAAAAATTGAAGAGCAGACTTTACGGAGCCAGAAATAGTTTAACCTTGTTTAACTGGCGCTGCCCGATGGTGCTCTATGGGCAACTCCGCGCTAAATCACACAAAAGCGCGCTAAAGCGGGCTTTATAGCAGGGGGTTGAAAAGAGCTAGGAATTGACCCAAAATGGCCAATAGACTACAAGTTTCTGTCTGGAACCACTGCTCTAGGGACAAATAGGCTGCTCAGTGCTCCCCACTCCCACTGGTGAACAAAGAAGCTTCCCTTTATTCAAATAAGGATATGGAATAGCACAGGAACCAAGCCAAAGCCCAGAGATCAGCAAACTCTGAAGACTGGACTATTCTAGTTCAGTAAGGCGGGAAAACAAGATTATTATTATTTTTTTTTTTTTTTTGCAGAAAACAGAGGAAAAACAGACAGTAAATGCTATAAATGCTTTTAAATGGCTAGCGCACTTGAGTGTGTTAGCCTACAGGTAAAATTAAGCAACAAATAACTTTTTAAAAGTGCAAAACAGTTAATCAACACAAAAACAGTTTAAATAGAATGCAGAGCTGTATAAACAGGTGAAAATGCAGTCGCTAAGCAGTAAATAATCAAAAAGCCAGAAAAAATACTTAAATCAGGAAAAAGTCACTCTTTTGCTCTCTGCTGCTTGTAGAACTCTGCAGGACACCACGAGGAGCGGTGCTGAGTTGAATACAAGCGAAAAAGCACTCTAAAGTGGGCTTTATTACAGGGGGCTGAAAAGAGCTAGGAATTGACCCAAAATGGCCAATAGACTACAAGTTTCTGGCTGGAACCACTCCTCTAGGGACAAATAGGCTGCTCAGTGCTCCCCACTCCCACTGGTGAACAAAGACGCTTCCTTTTATCCAAATAAGGATATGGAATAGCACAGGAACCAAGACAAAGCCCAGAGATCAGCAAACTCTGAAGACTGGACTATTCTAGTTCAGTAAGGCGGGAAAACAAGATTATTTATTTTTTTTTGTTTGTTTTTTTTTTGGGGGGGGGGTTGTTTTTTTCTTTTTTGCAGAAAACAGAGGAAAAACAGACAGTAAATGCTATAAATGCTTTTAAGCGGCTAGCGCACTTGAGTGTGTTAGCCTACAGGTAAAATTAAGCAACAAATAACTTTTTAAAAGTGCAAAACAGTTAATCAACACAAAAACAGTTTAAATAGAATGCAGAGCTGTATAAACAGGCTAAAATGCAGTCGCTAAGCAGTAAATAATCAAAAAGCCAGAAAAAAATACTTAAATCAGTTATAGCAAATACAGTTATAACAAATGCTCTGAAATATACTGTATATTTCCAAAATGTTTGAGAAGGACAGTAAGAACACAAGAAGGTTCAGGCGAAAGAGAAAAAAAAAAGTTTTGTTTTACTTTTTGAAAGGGAAAAAGGAGGAACAGAAGGCCTTATCAAATGTTCTCTCTGTATTAAGCAGAATGAGCTAATGACACTAGATTGGGAGGTGTGTCACAGTAGGGGCGGGCAACTGCAAAGCCAATAGCCTACAGACAGCAAGCACTAGAGAGACAAATGAAAGTTTTTAAACAGATAAGGATTTGTGAAGATACTGAATAGACAAAGTGCTTTATATATATTAAATTGTAAAAACAGTAATCTGTAAAAATAATCAAAAAAAAATCAAGATACTTATATTTTGTAGCTCAGTTGCGGTCAACAACTTCTCCAGTCTGCACTAGGAACTTGCTGTTTTAACCACAGTTTTATTGTTTCAGTTTTTCCATTTCTCAGTGAGTGTAAGTAGTTAGTTTTATGCTGTTGCAGTTAAGTGAGTAGATGGCGTGACTGGCAAGGCAAACCCAGATAGGTGGGAGAAGGGTCTGAGAATTATTAGCCATCCTTCCCACAGTGAGGGTAACTCTAGAGGACGGTGTAGAACGTAATAGCTAGGTCTGCTCTTGGCAGATTGTAAGACAGCAAGTTTGTGAACTGTACTGAATGGTGACATGCATGATAATGGGCTGTTGATCCGATGTTGAATAAGTCCAGTTAGCCATGGTGCTGTTGCCCTCTAGTGTTAGGAAACTGATGCAGTAAATGATACACAACAATGTCACCCAGAATATCCTGAGTTTCCACGTCTCCTAAATTTAAAACTGGCAAAACAATGCCAATAAATTCACGGCTGTGCCCATTTGAATGCCAATGATGTTGTGTGGGATGTTATTATATTACAATTGTGGTCAGTTAAGGCTGAAGTGCATAAAAGTATTTGATAAACAATGGTGAAAGCAGGACCATACCTCTCAAATGTTCAGATTTTTGCCTCATAAGTTTGGTCTGTTCATCAAAAAAATTGTGATTTTCTGAAAAATCACTACAGAATGAAGTCACTAAATAATACCAGACAGTTGAGTTTCAGACTTCATGTCCTTCATAAAATGCATACTAACACAAACCCTGTTATTCTAACAACTTTTTAAGTTTATACGAGCAATATTTAAAATCTGTCCCTATTTTTGGTCCTTCGTCCCCTATTATTTTTGGCTTTATCCATATTTTTGCACTGAGAGGTTGAGAGGCATGAGTGAGCAGGACATACATTTTTGCATGTTAGATTATATAAAGAAATGAAAAGGAAATTATGATCTTTTGGGTTTTTGATACTGTTAGAGTGGGGAGTGCTAATCCCAATCTAGGACAATATAAAAATGCATGGACACTAAAACAATTTTACAGACTCTCTTTAAAATATCTTGGTGAGTGAATACTTGAAATAACAGTAGCTTTAAAAAAAGGAATTTAAGTTTTAGGCCCTGTCTCAGCAGTTCTTTCCTACCTCATATGGCAATGGGCAAGGGAATTTTTTTCTGTCCTCTGAATTGCATCTCTGTGCAAAATTAAAATCTGCCCTCTTCAGTTGTTTATAATGACTGTTGTCATTCCTTTAAGAGGGCAGAAACATCATAGGACTGTGCCTGATATATGGGGTGGTACAACATAATTTGATCCACCCTACAAGATTGTGCTTCCAAACTGAAATATCACCGATTGGATTACCCTTTTTCACATTGTCATAGACTTTTTTGCATCTTTTTTGTTATTTTACAGAAAGCACTAATAATGCATTTCTTCGTAACGTTATACAATAAATTCCAGGTATTGCCATTAACTCATGTCTGTCCTTTAAGTATAACAGGTTTTTAGTACAGAAACTGTATGTATATATGAATGATGTGCTACTTCCAGATGTATCAGTATACAATTCAGTGAAAGTAAGTACCGTAGAATGAAATGAATCAGTCTCCTGCAAATATATTCAAAATTATAAAGAGAAACCCAAAGCAAACCCAAACACATCAGTACCCAGTACTGTAGTATATGATTTCCTTACTTGTGCACGGATTCTGTCAGTACTGGGATAGTATATTCCATAACCGTACCTCTCAAGTGCGCCTCATTATATCGAATGCTCCTCATTTTGAGTCTTAAAGAACTGATATTTCTCATAGCTTCACAACAAAAGGGTTTGTCGTTCATTCAGTGTTAGGAATTTTTTAAGTTATATCCATAATAAGTAATATTATATCATATTGATTCATAAAAAACTTTTTCTAACTATAAATTAATAAACTGTAAACATCTTCAGTGCTTCAAAGAGAAAGTTGTTAGTAAGTGTGGAACATTTTGCCCATTTGTTCCATATTATGAGAGGTCGTGTTCCAATATTTTGGAGCTGGAGGGTTGAAAGCTAAGTCCATAACAAAGAAAACAGTATCCTCCGAGGGTTGTAACATGTAGGAACAGCAAATTACAGTAAAAGTTGTTACTCAGAAAAATGCACTATTTAAGTTCTTCAAAATGCTTAGGTTTTGTTACATACCTTTGCGTAAAGTCCAAGAAATTGTATTGCTTCAGTATTTGACGTTAGCCAACAGTGCTCTTCTCAGCACCGACATATTGCCTCCTACAGTTCATACGAAGAGTTACGTGTATTGGTAAAACATTTAAGTACAACTGTAAATTCTTCTTCTTCTTTTTTTATTAATCTTTTTGCACCTACTGTTATTGGGACTTTCTGGGTATCTTTCTCCCACATTGCTTTCATTTCTTCTTGTAAATATTTGGTTTTATGACTGTCTCCCCAATGTCAGAAAGTAAATGATGTGGATTAAATTCCATTGTATCACAGTAAACATGTTTACTAGATGTTTGCATCAATTCCAAGTGTTTTAAGTGTTGTTGTTATTATTTAATCACTATTTTGCATATTCAGGAGAATTAAGATTGTCATTGGAATTAGGTTACAAATTAAATTAAGCCCCCGAACATCATTAAGAACAGTTAGTGGTTGACAGTCATGATTATTGTGGATGAAAGGACCATGCTATTACAAGTAATGGTCATCAGTTCATACAGCAATCCAAAATTGTTTGGAAAGGACTGAGCATGACAACTAAATAAAAATTAAAGCTTGGTTATAGTCCATTGGAATGACTCTAAACGAAGGATGCATTTACATCAAACACACTTACACAAAGAAACAGTAGGAAATATTAGCAGATATATCACTTCTACCAGACAATAATGCAAATTGGAACTACAATACTGAAAAAATGGAAAAAGAGCAAAGAGTTTCATAGGAATCGAAAAAACAGAGGTTTCTATCCACAAGGAGCAAAAATATAAATCGAATGGGATTAAACGTGCATTTACAGAAACTTGACACTGGGTGTGGGATTGTAGATGACAACAGTAATGATGACACAAAGTGGGAGGTTATTAACACAATGTGTGGCAAGGCTTAGATGTAAGTACCCTATGCTTCATGGTAGTGTCATCAAATAGACTTAAAGTGTAGGCTAATTGATAACACACCTGGGAGGTATTCCTGTAAACAAGCTGTGAACAAGGCAGTAGCATTAATTACTGAGTCACTGCTCCCCTTTAAGTTATCTATTTGAAATATTTATTAGTTTACATCATATTTTATATTAATAATCTGAAAATCAAAACAGTTACTTAATTGGCAGTTGAAAAAAGTTTCTTAAAGCAGTATTTTAAATGTCAGGATGGCCGAGCGGTCTAAGGCGCTGCGTTCAGGTCGCAGTCTCCTCTGGAGGCGTGGGTTCGAATCCCACTTCTGACAAATCCTTTTCTACTATTTAGTATGTATTATGATAGCACTAAGATATCTTTCGCTTTGGTCTTAATGTAATGAAGTCTTAAAGAACAAAACAGAAAAATTCTGAAAATACATAATGTGCTTACCTTGTCATTAAGTTATACATAGTCCAAAATTTCCAGAAGCCCAGTAACTCACTAGCTTTTCTGCATGCCATGTGAAACCATAGAGTGACCCTTTGAACAGATACATACTTGGTACTAACTTTAATTTTTTTCTGATCCTGAGTAGGGCAGAAATGATGAAGTGCTCTTGTTTGTTTGGAAAGCTACTTCTCGTTCATAATACACTATGAGGCACAGCTGATGAGATTATACTGCCCAAGTCTCTGCTGTTACATCGCACTTTCTTTCACTTAGAATGGAACTAGTGAGGAATATGGCTATGTCTGAGAACCCTCAGTATGAAAGTCAGTGATATGTTTGCAGTCACTCTGATAGATTAGTTCTCCTATTTATCTATCTATCTATATACATACATGTAGATATCTTATCTATTATTTTATTTGCTTTTGGTCACTAGAAAAGTCTGAGTGGGTCACAGTGTCCATTTGAGGAGAATGCAGTGTAAGAAAAGCTCCTAGAAAATGTAGATGTACAATACAGACTGGCTAGCAGCCAGGGTTAATTTGTCCGAGCAGAGATAGCTTTAACTGGGGGAGGGGGATCAGGGAAAGGTAGGGGTAGATTAGAAAGGTGTTAAGGGCTGGAGCATGAAAAGGCAGTCTTTGGAGAGAACAGAGAAGAGGCCGGGTCCCACTGGAATCACCTTCATTCACAGCTGAGATCTCCAGGACAGTGTTTTCCCACCCAAACCTACTCCCCTTATAAAAGCAGGTGAGAGACAAAATGGGTTGCTTTCAAAACCTTGGTAGCTATATCAGGGAGAGTGCATTCACTGAGGATAGGGAATACTACCCTATGACTACAGGGGTGATCTATCATATTAGGAGCTCAAGAGGAACTTACTGTTTTAACCACAGTTTTATTGTTTCAGTTTTTCCATTTCTCAGTGGGTGTAAGTAGTTAGTTTTATGCTGTTGCAGTTATGTGAGTAGATGGCGTGACTGGCAAGGCAAACCCAGATAGGTGGGAGAAGGGTCTGAGAATTATTAGCCATCCTTCCCACAGTGAGGGTAACTCTAGAGGACGGTGTAGAACGTAATAGCTAGGTCTGCTCTTGGCAGATTGTAAGACAGCAAGTTTGTGAACTGTACTGAATGGTGACATGCATGATAATGGGCTGTTGATCCGATGTTGAATAAGTCCAGTTAGCCATGGTGCTGTTGCCCTCTAGTGATAGGAAACTGATGCAGTAAATGATACACAACAATGTCACCCAGAATATCCTGAGTTTCCACGTCTCCTAAATTTAAAACTGGCAAAACAATGCCAATAAATTCACGGCTGTGCCCATTTGAATGCCAATGATGTTGTGTGGGATGTTATTATATTACAATTGTGGTCGGTTAAGGCTGAAGTGCATAAAAGTATTTGATAAACAATGGTGAAAGCAGGACCATACCTCTCAAATGTTCAGATTTTTGCCTCATAAGTTTGGTCTGTTCATCAAAAAAATTGTGATTTTCTGAAAAATCACTACAGAATGAAGTCACTAAATAATACCAGACAGTTGAGTTTCAGACTTCATGTCCTTCATAAAATGCATACTAACACAAACCCTGTTATTCTAACAACTTTTTAAGTTTATACGAGCAATATTTAAAATCTGTCCCTATTTTTGGTCCTTCGTCCTCTATTATTTTTGGCTTTATCCATATTTTTGCACTGAGAGGTTGAGAGGCTTGAGTGAGCAGGACATACATTTTTGCATGTTAGATTATATAAAGAAATGAAAAGGAAATTATGATCTTTTGAGTTTTTGATACTGTTAGAGTGTGAAGTGCTAATCCCAATCTAGGACAATATAAAAATGCATGGACACTAAAACAATTTTACAGACTCTCTTTAAAATATCTTGGTGAGTGAATACTTGAAATAACAGTAGCTTTAAAAAAAGGAATTTAAGTTTTAGGCCCTGTCTCAGCAGTTCTTTCCTACCTCATATGGCAATGGGCAAGGGAATTTTTTTTCTGTCCTCTGAATTGCATCTCTGTGCAAAATTAAAATCTGCCCTCTTCAGTTGTTTATAATGACTGTTGTCATTCCTTTAAGAGGGCAGAAACATCATAGGACTGTGCCTGATATATGGGGTGGTACAAAATAATTTGATCCACCCTACAAGATTGTGCTTCCAAACTGAAATATCACCGATTGGATTACCCTTTTTCACATTGTCATAGACTTTTTTGCATCTTTTTTGTTATTTTACAGAAAGCACTAATAATGCATTTCTTCGTAACGTTATGCAATAAATTCCAGGTATTGCCATTAACTCATGTCTGTCCTTTAAGTATAACAGGTTTTTAGTACAGAAACTGTATGTATATATGAATGATGTGCTACTTCCAGATGTATCAGTATACAATTCAGTGAAAGTAAGTACCGTAGAATGAAATGAATCAGTCTCCTGCAAATATATTCAAAATTATAAAGAGAAACCCAAAGCAAATGCAAACACATCAGTACCCAGTACTGTAGTATATGATTTACTTACTTGTGTACTGATTCTGTCAGTACTGGGATAGTATATTCCATAACCGTACCTCTCAGGTGCGCCTCATTATATCGAATGCTCCTCATTTTGAGTCTTAAAGAACTGATATTTCTCATAGCTTCACAACAAAAGGATTTGTCGTTCATTCAGTGTTAGGAATTTTTTAAGTTATATCCATAATAAGTAATATTATATCATATTGATTCATAAAAAACTTTTTCTAACTATAAATTAATAAACTGTAGACATCTTCAGTGCTTCACAGAGAAAGTTGTTAGTAAGTGTGGAACATTTTTCCTATTTGTTCCATATTATGAGAGGTCGTGTTCCAATATTTTGGAGATGGAGGGTTGAAAGCTAAGTCCATAACAAAGAAAACAGTATCCTCCGAGGGTTGTAACATGTAGGAACAGCAAATTACAGTAAAAGTTGTTACTCAGAAAAATACACTATTTAAGTTCTTCAAAATGCTTAGGTTTTGTTACATACCTTTGCATAAAGTCCAAGAAATTATATTGCTTCAGTATTTGACGTTAGCCAACAGTGCTCTTCTCAGCACCGAGATATTGCCTCCTACAGTTCATACGAAGAGTTACGTGTATTGGTAAAACATTTAAGTACAACTGTAAATTCATCTTCTTCTTTTTTTATTAATCTTTTTGCACCTACTGTTATTGGGACTTTCTGGGTATCTTTCTCCCACATTGCTTTCATTTCTTCTTGTAAATATTTGGTTTTATGACTGTCTCCCCAATGTCAGAAAGTAAATGATGTGGATTAAATTCCATTGTATCACAGTAAACATGTTTACTAGATGTTTGCATCAATTCCAAGTGTTTTAATTGTTGTTGTTATTATTTAATCACTATTTTGCATATTCCTAAAGAGAGAAGGAGAATTAAGATTGTCATTGGAATTAGGTTACAAATTAAATTAAGCCCCCGAACATCATTAAGAACAGTTAGTGGTTGACAGTCATGATTATTGTGGATGAAAGGACCATGCTATTACAAGTAATGGTCATCAGTTCATACAGCAATCCAAAATTGTTTGGAAAGGACTGAGCATGACAACTAAATAAAAATTAAAGCTTGGTTATAGTCCATTGGAATGACTCTAAACGAAGGATGCATTTACATCAAACAAACTTACACAAAGAAACAGTAGGAAATATTAGCAGATATATCACTTCTACCAGACAATAATGCAAATTGGAACTACAATACTGAAAAAATGGAAAAAGAGCAAAGAGTTTCATAGGAATCGAAAAAACAGAGGTTGCTATCCACAAGGAGCAAAAATATAAATCGAATGGGATTAAACGTGCATTTACAGAAACTTGACACTGGGTGTGGGATTGTAGATGACAACAGTAATGATGACACAAAGTGGGAGGTTATTAACACAATGTGTGGCAAGGCTTAGATGTAAGTTCCCTATGCTTCATGGTAGTGTCATCAAATAGACTTAAAGTGTAGGCTAATTGATAACACACCTGGGAGGTATTCCTGTAAACAAGCTGTGAACAAGGCAGTAGCATTAATTACTGAGTCACTGCTCCCCTTTAAGTTATCTATTTGAAATATTTATTAGTTTACATCATATTTTATATTAATAATCTGAAAATCAAAACAGTTACTTAATTGGCAGTTGAAAAAAGTTTCTTAAAACAGTACTTTAAACGTCAGTATGGCCGAGCGGTCTAAGGTGCTGCGTTCAGGTCACAGTCTCCTCTGGAGGCGTGGGTTCGAATCCCACTTCTGACAAATCCTTTTCTACTATTTAGTATGTATTATGATAGCACTAAGATATCTTTCGCTTTGGTCTTAATGTAATGAAGTCTTAAAGAACAAGACAGAAAAATTCTGAAAATACATAATGTGCTTACCTTGTTATTAAGTTATACATAGTCCAAAATTTCCAGCAGCCCAGTAACTCACTAGTTTTTCTGCATGCCATGTAAAACCATAGAGTGACCCTTTGAACAGATACATACTTGGGACTAACTTTAATTTTTTTCTGATCCTGAATAGGGCAGAAATGCTGAAGTGCTCTTGTTTGTTTGGAAAGCTACTTCTCGTTCATAATACACTATGTGGCACAGCTGATGAGATTATACTGCCCAAGTCTCTGCTGTTACATCGCACTTTCTTTCACTTAGAATGGAACTAGTGAGGAATATGGCTATGTCTGAGAACCCTCAGTATGAAAGTCAGTGATATGTTTGCAGTCACTCTGATAGATTAGTTCTCCTATTTATCTATCTATCTATATACATACATGTAGATATCTTATCTATTATTTTATTTGCTTTTGGTCACTAGAAAAGTCTGAGTGGGTCACAGTGTCCATTTGAGGAGAATGCAGTGTAAGAAAAGCTCCTAGAAAATGTAGATGTACAATACAGACTGGCTAGCAGCCAGGGTTAATTTGTCCGAGCAGAGATAGCTTTAACTGGGGGAGGGGGATCAGGGAAAGGTAGGGGTAGATTAGGAAGGTGTTAAGGGCTGGAGCATGAAAAGGCAGTCTTTGGAGAGAACAGAGAAGAGGCCGGGTCCCACTGGAGTCACCTTCATTCACAGCTGAGATCTCCAGGACAGTGTTTTCCCACCCAAACCTACTCCTCTTATAAAAGCAGGTGAGAGACAAAATGGGTTGCTTTCAAAACCTTGGTAGCTATATCAGGGAGAGTGCATTCACTGAGGATAGGGAATACTACCCTATGACTACAGGGGTGATCTATCATATTAGGAGTTCAAGAGGAACTTACTGTTTTAACCACAGTTTTATTGTTTCAGTTTTTCCATTTCTCAGTGGGTGTAAGTAGTTAGTTTTATGCTGTTGCAGTTATGTGAGTAGATGGCGTGACTGGCAAGGCAAACCCAGATAGGTGGGAGAAGGGTCTGAGAATTATTAGCCATCCTTCCCACAGTGAGGGTAACTCTAGAGGACGGTGTAGAACGTAATAGCTAGGTCTGCTCTTGGCAGATTGTAAGACAGCAAGTTTGTGAACAGTACTGAATGGTGACATGCATGATAATGGGCTGTTGATCTGATGTTGAATAAGTCCAGTTAGCCATGGTGCTGTTGCCCTCTAGTGTTAGGAAACTGATGCAGTAAATGATACACAACAATGTCACCCAGAATATCCTGAGTTTCCACGTCTCCTAAATTTAAAACTGGCAAAACAATGCCAATAAATTCACGGCTGTGCCCATTTGAATGCCAATGATGTTGTGTGGGATGTTATTATATTACAATTGTGGTCGGTTAAGGCTGAAGTGCAGAAAAGTATTTGATAAACAATGGTGAAAGCAGGACCATACCTCTCAAATGTTCAGATTTTTGCCTCATAAGTTTGGTCTGTTCATCAAAAAAATTGTGATTTTCTGAAAAATCACTACAGAATGAAGTCACTAAATAATACCAGACAGTTGAGTTTCAGACTTCATGTCCTTCATAAAATGCATACTAACACAAACCCTGTTATTCTAACAACTTTTTAAGTTTATACGAGCAATATTTAAAATCTGTCCCTATTTTTGGTCCTTCGTCCCCTATTATCTTTGGCTTTATCCATATTTTTGCACTGAGAGGTTGAGAGGTATGAGTGAGCAGGACATACATTTTTGCATGTTAGATTATATAAAGAAATGAAAAGGAAATTATGATCTTTTGAGTTTTTGATACTGTTAGAGTGTGAAGTGCTAATCCCAATCTAGGACATTATAAAAATGCATGGACACTAAAACAATTTTACAGACTCTCTTTAAAATATCTTGGTGAGTGAATACTTGAAATAACAGTAGCTTTAAAAAAAGGAATTTAAGTTTTAGGCCCTGTCTCAGCAGTTCTTTCCTACCTCATATGGCAATGGGCAAGGGAATTTTTTTTCTGTCCTCTGAATTGCATCTCTGTGCAAAATTAAAATCTGCCCTCTTCAGTTGTTTATAATGACTGTTGTCATTCCTTTAAGAGGGCAGAAACATCATAGGACTGTGCCTGATATATGGGGTGGTACAACATAATTTGATCCATCCTACAAGATTGTGCTTCCAAACTGAAATATCACCGATTGGATTACCCTTTTTCACATTGTCATAGACTTTTTTGCATCTTTTTTGTTATTTTACAGAAAGCACTAATAATGCATTTCTTCGTAACGTTATGCGATAAATTCCAGGTATTGCCATTAACTCATGTCTGTCCTTTAAGTATAACAGGTTTTTAGTACAGAAACTGTATGTATATATGAATGATGTGCTACTTCCAGATGTATCAGTATACAATTCAGTGAAAGCAAGTACCGTAGAATGAAATTAATCAGTCTCCTGCAAATATATTCAAAATTATAAAGAGAAACCCAAAGCAAACCCAAACACATCAGTACCCAGTACTGTAGTATATGATTTCCTTACTTGTGTACGGATTCTGTCAGTACTGGGATAGTATATTCCATAACCGTACCTCTCAAGTGCACCTCATTATATCGAATGCTCCTCATTTTGAGTCTTAAAGAACTGATATTTCTCATAGCTTCACAACAAAAGGATTTGTCGTTCATTCAGTGTTAGGAATTTTTTAAGTTATATCCATAATAAGTAATATTATATCATATTGATTCATAAAAAACTTTTTCTAACTATAAATTAATAAACTGTAAACATCTTAAGTGCTTCACAGAGAAAGTTGTTAGTAAGTGTGGAACATTTTTCCTATTTGTTCCATATTATGAGAGGTCGTGTTCCAATATTTTGGAGATGGAGGGTTGAAAGCTAAGTCCATAACAAAGAAAACAGTATCCTCCGAGGGTTGTAACATGTAGGAACAGCAAATTACAGTAAAAGTTGTTACTCAGAAAAATACACTATTTAAGTTCTTCAAAATGCTTAGGTTTTGTTACATACCTTTGCATAAAGTCCAAGAAATTGTATTGCTTCAGTATTTGACGTTAGCCAACAGTGCTCTTCTCAGCACCGACATATTGCCTCCTACACTTCATACGAAGAGTTACGTGTATTGGTAAAACATTTAAGTACAACTGTAAATTCTTCTTCTTCTTTTTTTATTAATCTTTTTGCACCTACTGTTATTGGGACTTTCTGGGTATCTTTCTCCCACATTGCTTTCATTTCTTCTTGTAAATATTTGGTTTTATGACTGTCTCCCCAATGTCAGAAAGTAAATTATGTGGATTAAATTCCATTGTATCACAGTAAACATGTTTACTAGATGTTTGCATCAATTCCAAGTGTTTTAAGTGTTGTTGTTTTTATTTAATCACTATTTTGCATATTCCTAAAGAGAGAAGGAGAATTAAGATTGTCATTGGAATTAGGTTACAAATTAAATTAAGCCCCCGAACATCATTAAGAGCAGTTAGTGGTTGACAGTCATGATTATTGTGGATGAAAGGACCATGCTATTACAAGTAATGGTCATCAGTTCATACAGCAATCCAAAATTGTTTGGAAAGGATTGAGCATGACAACTAAATAAAAATTAAAGCTTGGTTATAGTCCATTGGAATGACTCTAAACGAAGGATGCATTTACATCAAACACACTTACACAAAGAAACAGTAGGAAATATTAGCAGATATATCACTTCTACCAGACAATAATGCAAATTGGAACTACAATACTGAAAAAATGGAAAAAGAGCAAAGAGTTTCATAGGAATCGAAAAAACAGAGGTTGCTATCCACAAGGAGCAAAAATATAAATCGAATGGGATTAAACATGCATTTACAGAAACTTGACACTGGGTGTGGGATTGTAGATGACAACAGTAATGATGACACAAAGTGGGAGGTTATTAACACAATGTGTGGCAAGACTTAGATGTAAGTACCCTATGCTTCATGGTAGTGTCATCAAATAGACTTAAAGTGTAGGCTAATTGATAACACACCTGGGAGGTATTCCTGTAAACAAGCTGTGAACAAGGCAGTAGCATTCCAAAAGCACAACGCCAACAGATGTAAGTGAAAAAAAGTCTCCGGCACAATAAAGGATATCCTTCCACAGTAAAGCAGGCAGACCACTCGATAGATGCAAAAATACTTTTAATCCAAAATGTCACGAAAACCAAAGTCAAAAAACACAATCAGAGTCGATTAAGCGCTTTCGTCTCCTACAACGGAGACTTCATCAGAATGAATTAAAATGGTTCAAAATGCGCTTTTTATACACTCTCCATTGTTCTTTAATTAAACAATCAAAGAATTCAAAAACTTGTTGTCTTAAAGTCATAGCGCTACTAACAGATGTAAATATGTAGTGCTCATTTAAAACACATAGATAATGCAGAGTGTTAATACCTAACAAAGCATATTAATTCTATTATTGAACAGTCAAACCCTGGTCAATAAATCAAAAATAAAACAAATTAAATGACAGAAACAGAACCACCAAAAAACATATACATCAGTCACAGGCTGAATGTTGAAGTACACATTACGATACCATTACAAAATACCAAGTGTCATCAAGATCTAAATGGATGAATTTAAAAACCTAGATATTCCTAAAACAAATACATAAAGTGTCTACAACTATAAGCATATAAGGGACAGAGTACCTTTTATTATTTGTATAGAAAAAATACACTAAATATCAATGAACAAATATAATAAGAAATGAAAAGAAATGAAAAAATGGAAATAGAACCTGTTGTACTCAATATAGATTTCATCATGTTCTGCAAGTATATCAAGACATCAATTGGTAAATTCTATATGTGGAAGTGTGTGTGTGCGCATAATATGGTTATGTAATAATCATGAATAATAAGTATGCTTCAAAATGCAAATATAAATGAAATATAAAAAAAAATGATACCTATAAAATGTATTAGTACACATATGAGCAAGCTTACATTAATTCATGAATCCATAAATAAATAAATATGTTAGACATGTACATGTTATAAATATATTAATCATATCCATAAATATATAAATAAATATATAAATAAATATATAAATATATTTGATTTTAATATGTAATTATATAAATAAATAAATAAATAAATATTAGCTTCTATATTAACATTGCACATGATAAAGTTAAAAACTCTACATAGTTATAAAATATAAAATAGTGTTAAAATAATATTATTTGTAACTTGCTTGAATTTCGCTATGTTATATACAAATACATTATATTATATGGTCTTGTATTATTTTTATTGTTATTATTTTGTATTAATTTATATTATTTGGTGATCTTGGGGTCTGCGGCCAATAGCTTAAGAGCTGGGGTAATAGAAATGTGGTCGTTTAGGCCTTTATCACAACATGCGTTCAATTTAAGCTGCCAGATCATTTCTCTGTATTCTACCTTGGTTTCCCAATCACCCCCTCTCTCTAATGGTCCTACCACCTCCAGAACCCAGAACTTAAAATCAGCTTTTTCACATTTCATCACGTGCCTATATAAAGCATTATTCTCGTTACGTCTGTTGATGTCTCTGATGTGTTCATAAATTCTATTTTTTAATTTTCTTTCCGTTTTTCCAACGTAATAGCTTTCACATTCTTTACAGAACACCAAGTACACCACTCCTTTTGTATAGCAACTACTATAATGCTTGGACGTTATCTTAAAGGGAATACTGGATATACTGACTTCCTTACTTTCATAAATGTATAAACATTGAGCACACCTCCCATACTTAAAAGTTCCATGTTTCCTACTTGCCCCATCTATATAGGTGCCTTTTCTTTCCACTATATTCTTAATGTTAAAATTTCTTCTAAAACTAAATTTCAAATTACTCTTAAAAACATCAGTTCTAGTGGCCAGGTGTTTAAACATCTCCCAAATTTCATTCATACTTCTTCTAAACCACCCTGTACCATAAAAATAGGTTGTAGTTAAATAAGGGGTATATTTAACATCTTCAGCCACCAAAGGGTTGTCATTGTCACCAGAATTTTCGATAACCGCAGTTTCAGAATTTAAAATAACCACAGCTTCAGAATTTAAAAGTGGAATATATTTTCTTGTGTTTCTTCCTAGAACCACATATTCCTTCACTGAGGAGACCATCTCCTTCGGGTATCCTCTTTCATTAAACAAGCCCTCCAGATAAGCAATCTCCTTAGTGAATTCAACATTGTCTGAAATCATTCTGGCCATCCTAATCATCTGACCCTTAACTATATTTTTCTTTAACTGCTTGGGGTGGTCACTATTATAATGTAGGTAGGCATTCGAAAAATGCTCCTTCCTGTATATATGTGATTTATAACATTGGTTAATCTTATCCTTTATCAATCTTATATCCAAAAAATGGGCCTCATCAGTATCGATATTGTGGGTGAATCTCAAAAATGAAGTTGTACTATTAATGTACTCTACAAATTCCTCTATTTCCTGTCTGGTCCCTTTCCAAAGAATAAAAATATCGTCCAAAAACCTATAGTAATCCACAATATGCTGGTTGTGTTCAGTATTGAAAATAAAGTTTCTTTCCCAATACAACATAATAGTATTAGCAAATATGGGGGCACAAGCTGACCCCATGGCCACCCCTTCCTTCTGGTGATAATAATCACCCTCAAAGTATATAAAATTGTATTTTAAAACAAGTTCCATATTCAATAAAGCATTCCTAAAATCCAAGGGGGAAAGCCATTCCATTTCTAACAATATTTTTTCAAACCACTCCATCCCGATGTCCTGAGGGATGACAGAGAATAATTCTTTTACATCAATAGTAATGAAGAATACATTTTCCAAATATGCACATTTTCCAATTTTACTTAAAAAATCCCATGAATCCTTTAGTATATGTTTCCATTTGGAATATATAGGTTTAGTTATAGCATCCACATATATTGCCAAAGGTTGAGTTTTAGATCCATGGGAAGCAACTATGGGTCTGAGTGGGGGATCCAGTATAGATTTATGTACCTTGGGTATTCCGAAAATACCCGGTATAACTGTTTTTTTTACATTAAAATAGTTGTATAGTGGCATGTCTATTAATCCCGTCAATAAATTGTCCTCTAAAATAATATCCATCTTTTTATACTGTATACTTCACTAAGGAGATTGCTTATCTGGAGGGCTTGTTTAATGAAAGAGGATACCCGAAGGAGATGGTCTCCTCAGTGAAGGAATATGTGGTTCTAGGAAGAAACACAAGAAAATATATTCCACTTTTAAATTCTGAAGCTGTGGTTATTTTAAATTCTGAAACTGCGGTTATCGAAAATTCTGGTGACAATGACAACCCTTTGGTGGTTGAAGATGTTAAATATACCCCTTATTTAACTACAACCTATTTTTATGGTACAGGGTGGTTTAGAAGAAGTATGAATGAAATTTGGGAGATGTTTAAACACCTGGCCACTAGAACTGATGTTTTTAAGAGTAATTTGAAATTTAGTTTTAGAAGAAATTTTAACATTAAGAATATAGTGGAAAGAAAAGGCACCTATATAGATGGGGCAAGTAGGAAACATGGAACTTTTAAGTGTGGGAGGTGTGCTCAATGTTTATACATTTATGAAAGTAAGGAAGTCAGTATATCCAGTATTCCCTTTAAGATAACGTCCAAGCATTATAGTAGTTGCTATACAAAAGGAGTGGTGTACTTGGTGTTCTGTAAAGAATGTGAAAGCTATTACGTTGGAAAAACGGAAAGAAAATTAAAAAATAGAATTTATGAACACATCAGAGACATCAACAGACGTAACGAGAATAATGCTTTATATAGGCACGTGATGAAATGTGAAAAAGCTGATTTTAAGTTCTGGGTTCTGGAGGTGGTAGGACCATTAGAGAGAGGGGGTGATTGGGAAACCAAGGTAGAATACAGAGAAATGATCTGGCAGCTTAAATTGAATGCATGTTGTGATAAAGGCCTAAATGACCACATTTCTATTACCCCAGCTCTTAAGCTATTGGCCGCAGACCCCAAGATCACCAAATAATATAAATTAATACAAAATAATAACAATAAAAATAATACAAGACCATATAATATAATGTATTTGTATATAACATAGCGAAATTCAAGCAAGTTACAAATAATATTATTTTAACACTATTTTATATTTTATAACTATGTAGAGTTTTTAACTTTATCATGTGCAATGTTAATATAGAAGCTAATATTTATTTATTTATTTATTTATATATTTACATATTAAAATCAAATATATTTATATATTTATTTATATATTTATTTATATATTTATGGATATGATTAATATATTTATAACATGTACATGTCTAACATATTTATTTATTTATGGATTCATGAATTAATGTAAGCTTGCTCATATGTGTACTAATACATTTTATAGGTATCATTTTTTATATTTCATTTATATTTGCATTTTGAAGCATACTTATTATTCATGATTATTACATAACCATATTATGCGCACACACACACTTCCACATATAGAATTTACCAATTGATGTCTTGATATACTTGCAGAACATGATGAAATCTATATTGAGTACAACAGGTTCTATTTCCATTTTTTCATTTCTTTTCATTTCTTATTATATTTGTTCATTGATATTTAGTGTATTTTTTCTATACAAATAATAAAAGGTACTCTGTCCCTTATATGCTTATAGTTGTAGACACTTTATGTATTTGTTTTAGGAATATCTAGGTTTTTAAATTCATCCATTTAGATCTTGATGACACTTGGTATTTTGTAATGGTATCGTAATGTGTACTTCAACATTCAGCCTGTGACTGATGTATATGTTTTTGGTGGTTCTGTTTCTGTCATTTAATTTGTTTTATTTTTGATTTATTGACCAGGGTTTGACTGTTCAATAATAGAATTAATATGCTTTGTTAGGTATTAACACTCTGCATTATCTATGTGTTTTAAATGAGCACTACATATTTACATCTGTTAGTAGCGCTATGACTTTAAGACAACAAGTTTTTGAATTCTTTGATTGTTTAATTAAAGAACAATGGAGAGTGTATAAAAAGCGCATTTTGAACCATTTTAATTCATTCTGATGAAGTCTCCGTTGTAGGAGACGAAAGCGCTTAATCGACTCTGATTGTGTTTTTTGACTTTGGTTTTCGTGACATTTTGGATTAAAAGTATTTTTGCATCTATCGAGTGGTCTGCCTGCTTTACTGTGGAAGGATATCCTTTATTGTGCCGGAGACTTTTTTTCACTTACATCTGAAGGCAGTAGCATTAATTACTGAGTCACTGCTCCCCTTTAAGTTATCTATTTGAAATATTTATTAGTTTACATCATATTTTATATTAATAATCTGAAAATCAAAACAGTTACTTAATTGGCAGTTGAAAAAAGTTTCTTAAAGCAGTATTTTAAATGTCAGGATGGCCGAGCGGTCTAAAGCGCTGCGTTCAGGTCGCAGTCTCCTCTGGAGGCGTGGGTCGAATCCCACTTCTGACAAATCCTTTTCTACTATTTAGTATGTATTATGATAGCACTAAGATATCTTTCGCTTTGGTCTTAATGTAATGAAGTCTTAAAGAACAAAACAGAAAAATTCTGAAAATACATAATGTGCTTACCTTGTCATTAAGTTATACATAGTCCAAAATTTCCAGAAGCCCAGTAACTCACTAGCTTTTCTGCATGCCATGTGAAACCATAGAGTGACCCTTTGAACAGATACATACTTGGTACTAACTTTAATTTTTTTCTGATCCTGAATAGGGCAGAAATGATGAAGTGCTCTTGTTTGTTTGGAAAGCTACTTCTCGTTCATAATACACTATGAGGCACAGCTGATGAGATTATACTGCCCAAGTCTCTGCTGTTACATCGCACTTTCTTTCACTTAGAATGGAACTAGTGAGGAATATGGCTATGTCTGAGAACCCTCAGTATGAAAGTCAGTGATATGTTTGCAGTCACTCTGATAGATTAGTTCTCCTATTTATCTATCTATCTATATACATACATGTAGATATCTTATCTATTATTTTATTTGCTTTTGGTCACTAGAAAAGTCTGAGTGGGTCACAGTGTCCATTTGAGGAGAATGCAGTGTAAGAAAAGCTCCTAGAAAATGTAGATGTACAATACAGACTGGCTAGCAGCCAGGGTTAATTTGTCCGAGCAGAGATAGCTTTAACTGGGGGAGGGGGATCAGGGAAAGGTAGGGGTAGATTAGGAAGGTGTTAAGGGCTGGAGCATGAAAAGGCAGTCTTTGGAGAGAACAGAGAAGAGGCCGAGTCCCACTGGAATCACCTTCGTTCACAGCTGAGATCTCCAGGACAGTGTTTTCCCACCCAAACCTACTCCTCTTATAAAAGCAGGTGAGAGACAAAATGGGTTCCTTTCAAAACCTTGGTAGCTATATCAGGGAGAGTGCATTCACTGAGGATAGGGAATACTACCCTATGACTACAGGGGTGATCTATCATATTAGGAGCTCAAGAGGAACTTACTGTTTTAACCACAGTTTTATTGTTTCAGTTTTTCCATTTCTCAGTGAGTGTAAGTAGTTAGTTTTATGCTGTTGCAGTTATGTGAGTAGATGGCGTGACTGGCAAGGCAAACCCAGATAGGTGGCAGAAGGGTCTGAGAATTATTAGCCATCCTTCCCACAGTGAGGGTAACTCTAGAGGACGGTGTAGAACGTAATAGCTAGGTCTGCTCTTGGCAGATTGTAAGACAGCAAGTTTGTGAACAGTACTGAATGGTGACATGCATGATAATGGGCTGTTGATCCGATGTTGAATAAGTCCAGTTAGCCATGGTGCTGCTGCTCTCTAGTGTTAGTAAACTAATGCAGCAATTGATACACAACAATGTCACCCAGAATATCCTCAGTTTCCACGTCTCCTAAATTTAAAACTGGCAAAACAATGGCAATAAATTCACGGCTGTGCCCATTTGAATGCCAATGATGTTGTGTGGGATGTTATTATATGACAATTCTGGTTGGTTAAGGCGGAAGTGCATAAAAGTATTTGATAAACAATGGTGAAAGCAGGACCATACCTCTCAAATGCTCAGATTTTTGCCTCATAAGTTTGGTCTGTTCATCCAAGAAATTGTGATTTTCTGAAAAATCACTACGGAATGAAGTCACTAAATAATACCAGACAGTTGAGTTTCGGACTTCATGTCCTTCATAAAATGCATACTAACACAAATCCTGTTATTCTAACAACTTTCTAAGTTTATACAAGCAATATTTAAAATCTGTCCCTATATTTGGTCCTTCATCCCCTATTATTTTTGGCTTTATCCATATTTTTGCACTGAGAGGTTGAGAGGCATGAGTGAGCAGGACATACATTTTTGCATGTTAGATTATATAAAGAAATGAAAAGGAAATTATGATCTTTTGGGTTTTTGATGCTGTTAGAGTGGGGAGTGCTAATCCCAATCTAGGACAATATAAAAATGCATGGACACTAAAACAATTTTACAGACTCTCTTTAAAATATCTTGGTGAGTGAATACTTGAAATAACAGTAGCTTTAAAAAAAGGAATTTAAGTTTTAGGCCCTGTCTCAGCAGTTCTTTCCTACCTCATATGTCAATGTGCAAGGGAATTTTTTTCTGTCCTCTGAATTGCGTCTCTGTGCAACATTAAAATCTGCCCTCTTCAGTTGTGTATACTAACTGTTGTCATCCCTTTAAGAGGGCAGAAACATCATAGGACTGTGCCTGATATATGGGGTGGTACAAAGTAATTTGATCCACCCTACAAGATTGTACTTCCAAACTGAAATATCACCGATTAGATTACTTTTTTCACTGTCATAGATTGTTTTGCGGCTAGTTTGTTATTTTACAGAAAGCACTAATAATGCATTTCTTCGTAACGTTATGCAATAAATTCCAGGTATTGCCATTAACTCATGTCTGTCCTTTAAGTATAACAGGTTTTTAGTACAGAAGCTGTATGTATATATGAATGATGTGCTACTTCCAGATGTATCAGTATACAATTCAGTGAAAGTAAGTAGTATATTCCATAACCGTACCTCTCAAGTGCGCCTCATTATATCGAATGCTCCTCATTTTGAGTCTTAAAGAACTGATATTTCTCATAGCTTCACAACAAAAGGGTTTGTCGTTCATTCAGTGTTAGGAATTTTTTAATTTATATACATAATAAATAATATTATATCATATTGATTCATAAAAAACTTTTTCTAACTATAAATTAATAAACTGTAAACATCTTCAGTGCATCACAGAGAAAGCTGTTAGTAAGTGTGGAACATTTTGTCCATTTGTTCCATATTATGAAAGGTCGTGTTCCAATGTTTTGGAGATGGAGGTTTGAAAGCTAAGTCCATAACAAAGAAAACAGTATCCTCCGAGGGTTGTAACTTGTTGGAACAGCAAATTACAGTAAATGTTGTTACTCATAAAAATACCCAGTTTAGTTTCTTCAAAATGGTTAGAATTTGTTATATACCTTTGTATTAAGTCCACATAATTGTATTGCTTCAGTATTTGACATTAGCCAACAGTGCTCTTCTCAGCACCGACATATTGCCTCCTACAGTTCATACGAAGAGTTACGTGTATTGGTAAAACATTTAAGTACAACTGTAAATTCTTCTTCCTCTTTTTTATTGATCCTTTTGCATCTACACTTATTGGGAATTTTTTGGCAGCTTTCTACCACATTGCTCTCATTTCTGCTTGTAAATACTTGCATTTATGACTGTCTCCCCAATGTCAGAAAGTAAATGATGTGGATTAAAATCCATTATGTCACAGTAAACATATTTACTAGATGTTTGCATCAATTCCAAGTGTTTTAAGTGTTGTTATTATTATTTAATCACTATTTTCCATATTTCTAAAGAGACAAGAATTAATATTGCCATTGGAATTAGGTTACAAATTAAATTAAGCCCCAGAACATCATTAAGAGCAGTTAGTGGTTGACAGTCATGATTGTTGTGGGTGAAAGGACCACGCTAACACAAGTGATGGCCATCAGTTCATACAGCAATCCAAAATTTGTTTGGAAAGGACTGAGCACGATAACTATACAAAAAGTAAAGCTTGTTTATAGTCCATTGGAATGACTCTAAACAAAGGATGCATTTACACCAAACACACACACAAATAAACAGTAGGAATTATTAGCCGAAATATCACTTGTACTACACAATAATGCAAATTTGAACTACAATACTGAAAGAATGCAAAACAGAGCAAAGAGTTTTATAGGGACCAAAAAAACAGAGGTTGCTATCCACAAAGAGCAAAAATATCAATTGAATGGGATTAAACGTGCATTTACAGAAATTTGACACTGGGTGCGGAATTGTAGATGACAACAGTAATGATGACACAAAGTGGGAGGTCATTAACAAAATGTGTGGCAAGGCTTAGATGTAAGTATCCTATGCTTCATGGTAGTGTCATCAAATAGACTTAAGTGTTGGCTAATTGATAACACACCTGGGAGGTATTCCTGTAAATAAGCTGCGAACAAGGCAGTAGCATTAATTACTGAGTCACTGTTCCCCTTTAAGTTATCTATTTAAAATATTTATTAGTTTGCATAATATTTTATATTAATAACCCAAAAATAAAAACAGTTACTTCACTGGCAGTTGAAAAATGTTTGTTATAACAATACTTTAAATGTCAGGATTAGGGTTGCCAACTTTTCATGTAAAAAATTCTGGATATGTACATGAAAGCAAAATATGTGCAATTTTGGTAACCCAACCCCCCCCCCCTGTCCACTCCATTGCAGCCATTCCAGTGTCCCATTACTTGGCGTTTCCTCCATTTCTTCCCAGTTTCCATAAGCACTGTTCAAAACTCTCAGTGTGCACACTGTTTTCTGCTTTACTTCTACAATGATTACAGAGATTTGGATTTAATTTAAAACTTTTATGTCAAATTTTATAGCACAAACACTGATACACATTTGCTAAACAAAGTAATACAGTCTCACAATGAAAACAGACATCATTAAAACTTTTCTGTCTTTGAAACTCACATTCTCTGAAACAGTATTGAAACCCACATTCAAAGAAAATGCATCTGGCCAGTGGTGGATTAAGTTTACCTTTGGGCTGCTTTCAAATCATAGGCCCCTTGCACACATTTTTAGGACAATGAAAAAGTTATTTGATTCACCTTCCTGATTGTTGTAAATTATAATATATAATAAAATTATATCCCTTGCATAATACAGCAGCACTTGTTAGAACATGTTTTAAATGTATAGTTTTGAACATTTTCCAGTAAGCAATTAAACAAAACATATGAACCAATAATGACAAAACTGCCCAAATGAGAACATTTCAACCATAAAAGTTCACTCAAACTTTTGTCATTACAATCCACCAATATCAGTCAATATGCACAAACTCTGCAGAAGTAAAAGTCATCTGAATAATTCCACATTAAAGAGATCTGTTACTAATGGAAAGGTTGCTGCTAGCAAACAACTTTATATTTTAGTGTTTCATCTACAAATTCAGTGCCTGCTGCCCTTGAAGAATAAGCTGCCTATGTTACTTTAAAAATGGTAAGCTGATAATATTGCAATAAGGAACGGATGGCAAACTGAAAACAGGTTAATTAAGTCCATAAGAAATATTGAAGTCTACAGAAGAAGTGCTTGATGGTTTAGATAAAAGATAATCCACCATCCTGGAGAAAGTCTTGTTTAGCTACACCCTGAAATTCAAGCTTGAGAATAGTACTTGCATGGTTTAGTTTCTTTCAAACAAAACAAAGCAAACAAAAGATTTTAGTACAACCTAGCAGGTTTCAGCACAATACATATAATGCAATTCTTCTTTCATTCAGTTTGCATTAGTTTCCATAAAATGGCCCAAATACCAAGAGTCGTTGGCAGCTGTTGTCACAAAGTAATTCAAAAAAGCCTCTGGTAGAGAGGAACATTTTTCAGTGTTGAGTATTTACAATACAACACAGTTTCTAGTTCAGTAGCAGTGATAGAAAATAACTTATTTTGGTGTGCTCTGCTTCCCCCCTAATGCAGGAAAGTATATATTTCTCGATTTCTTAATAAGCATCCAGAAAAGGAGATATCAAATGTAAACAATGTGCCAACTGAGATCGTAACACAATAATCCCTTCACCTTGAAAAATAAATAACAGACTGAAGGCAAATGTATGTATTAGCCATTTATATGGTTCCCTAAATGCTAAAAATCTGTGTAATGATCAAGCTGTCTGCCAGGCAATTAGTTAGCTTTTAGCAGTTCACATAGGAATGAACAGAAGTTACAAAAATTTGACCAAGTAAAGAAATATGCTGAACTCTAATTTAATGCAATTTAGTCAGTGACAGCATCATTGAAAAAAATAGAGGAATACTTTGCTTGGGTACTGCTTCATATTTATAGAACAATGCCACTGTGCCAAGTACTGAGCAATTCTGCACTTTTTAGCTTAACCTGCCCCTGAAAAAATAATAGCTATCTGTATAGTAGATGTTAGCACAGGTATGAAAGGGTTAAGAATTGAACATCTGCCTTCAAGGTTAAAAGTCTATATATATATATATATATATATATATATATATATATATATACAGAGAGAGAAACAGAGAGAGGCAGAATCAGAGCACTAACTAATAAGTCTGATATTTAATGATGAATTGCTGGTGTTTTGACCAACATATAAATTTTGTTAGACCACAGAAAGATCAGAGCTGCAACAATGGCTTTTTAGTATAGTTAGACCATATTTTTCACCCCATTGTGTCAGAGCTGGAACATCGGACCTACTTGATATGAATATCAAGAAAATGACATGAAGGGGGACAACCTGGGTGGCCACATAGAAAAGCACACAAATACAGACATGTTAATCATGGTATATATCTGCATGTGAATTAATCTGCTGAGTTAACAAGTTACACAGGTCAGTAAACTGGCCTAAGAATCCTTTTTAGCCATGTTCCAGGCTAAATCAGCAGATACAAAAGAATGTTGACAGCTGTATTGCATATAATGCATTCATACCTCTCAACCTCCTAGAGCAAGAAATCTAGATAAAGCCACAAATAATGGGAGGAAAAGGATCAAAAATAGGGACACTTTTTAAATATTGCTCTTGCAAACTTAGAAAGTTGATAGAATAACGGGTTTCGCATTAGCATGGATTTTTCTGAAGGATATGAAGTTGAAACTTATATGTCTGTCATATTTTTTTTACTTAAATTGTCAATGATTTGTTAGAGATTTGCCAGAAAACCACAGTTTTATGAGAAACAGATGAGAAATTTGAGGCCAAAAACTGGAAATTCTGCAAAAATCTGTACGGCTGAGAGGTATGAGTGCATTTATAACTGGTTTAACATGCACAGAAATAAACCTTATATCTAGAGTACAGAGTTATATAAACAGTAATATACAATAACTAAATTATGGAAATTTATGGAAAAACTATTTACAATGTCATATGATAGCATAGGAATCACAAGTGAAGTATGTAGTCAGCTTTGCCCCCCCTGTACCACTTTAGTAATGGGTGCTAATCCTATAATGCTGCCCCTTTCCTCAACCTTAATCCTACACCTTACCTTCATTAAATCCATCCCATAACACTGCCACTACACAAGACACACTTGGACACACAAACAATGCTATATCTTATCCCCTAACCTAACCCTGATGCTAACCCTAAAATACACAAACTCACACACACATATATAACACCTATCCTTTACTCATCCCAATCCTAACCCTACCTCACATACACATGCAGAAACACACTCACCCCTCCATCCTCACTCACCTGTACTGGCATTACACAATATAAACATTTACACTGCATGGCTATCAATACCACTGACATTAAATCACACCCCCTGTGTTTGTTGAAGAAATGGCATTCAACAAAAATAAGGTGGACCCACATATATGTGTATAAAATTGCCTGTCAGATGCAACTATTTATTATTTGTTTACTAGGAAAGCCCGACTTAGAATGAAGCCAATTTTCAAGCAGAGGCCCAGAGAGAAGAAACATTCCAGATACATGTCTTTGTAGTGGGAGGAAACCCACACAAACACAAGGAGGACATGCAGACTCCACAGAAAAGGCACCCCAGCCGAGAATCAAACCGGTGAAGCTCTTGCTGTGATATAACACTACCACTTCGCCATAAAAGCCAAGAACATATGCATACCTTATCACACTGAGCTACTGGGCCACTGCTAGATTTGATTAGTACAACAGCATCCTCAGGCTTGTCACACACGTACTTTTGGATACATTACATTTGTATAGCACCAGTTGCTAATATTTGTCAGACGTCTGTGACTACATCTGTCACAAGAAATGAATTCACCCACAACAAGAAACATTTAAAAGATTTCTTTGATCATATTAAATGATTTCGTCCCCACCAATAATACTGAAATGCATAATCAAGTGCAACAAAAATATTCTACTTAATCACGTAGTGAAAACATGAGTAAAACAGCATCATAAATAAAAACAGCATCATAATTTAGTAGCCTAGTTTCAAAATACATTTAATATTCATGGAGTCATTCAAATCTAATATCTTTATTGCTTGCAGCTTTAACCACCAACATAGCTACTTAATATCCAGTAACAGTACTTTGAAATATTACTGTATAGCTAGGAATTCCACATTCTATTTCCTCTATATATGCAAACAGACTGTGGAACGAGTAGGTAAAACTGCAACATTTCATAAGTAACTGAACCATATTTGGAACATGTCCATTTGTGGTCTGCTGCACAGTTCAAATGTCTTCAAGAAATGAAATCCATGCGGGCGAAAGACAAAGATGTAAACAACCAGTCACACAGACGCAGAAGACTGTTTTTGCCTTCTGTGTCTGTGTGCGACTGGAGGCAAAGGGTGTTCTTAAAAAAGAACACCCTTAATTTTTTTTTTTTAAATTAAAAGAAAATTAATCTCCTGGCATTTTTTCAGGACAATATGCTGTCCTTTCCATTTTCAGGATAGTGTCCTTAATTCTGGATAGTCCAGAAAAATTATGGACAGTTGGCAACCCACTGATGGCCGAGAGGTCTAAGGTGCTCTTTTGAGATCACAGTTTTCTCTGTAGGCTTCAGTTCAAATTCCACTTCTGAGAAATAGTTTTGTTCTACTTAGTATGTATTATGATAGCACTATGATATCGTTTGCTTTGGTCTTAATGTAATGAAGTCTTAAAGAACAAGACAGACAAATTTGGAAAATACATAATATGTTTACCTTGTCATTAAGTTACACATAGTTCAAAATTTCCAGCAGCCCAGTAACTTACTAGCTCTCCTACAAATCATGTCCAACCACAGAGTGACCCTATGAACAGATACATACTTGGTACTAACTTTAATTTTTTTCTGATCCTGAATAGGGCAGAAATGCTGAAGAGCTCTTGTTTGTTTGGAAAGCTACTTCTCATTCATAATACACTATGAGGCACAGCTGATGAGATTATACTGCCCAAGTCTCTGCTGTTGCATCGCACTTTCTTTCACTTAGAATGGAACTAGTGAGGAATATGGCTATGTCTGAGAATCCTCAGTATGAAAGTCAGCGATATGTTTGCAGTCACTCTGATAGATTAGTTCTCCTATCTATCTATCTATCTATCTATCTGTCTATCTATCTATCTATCTATCTATCTATCTATCTATCTATATAGAGAGGTGTGTGTGTGTGTGTGTGTGTGTGTGTGTGTGTGTGTGTGTGTGTGTGTGTGTGTGTGTGTGTGTGTGTGTGTGTGTGTGTGTTATCTATTGTTTTATATGCTTTTGGTTACTAGAAAAGTCTGAGTGGGTCACAGTGTCCATTTGAGGAGAAGGCAGTGTGAAAAAAGCTCCAATAAAGGGTAGATGTACAATTCAGACTGGCTAGCAGCCAGGCTTAATTTGTCTGAGCAGGGATAGCTTTAAGTGAGGGAGGGTGTCAGTGAAAGACAGGGATAAATCAGGAAGGTGTTAAGGGCTGGAGAAGGAGAAAGCAGTCTTTGGAGAGAGGGTCCCACTGGGATCACCTTCATTCACAGTTAAGATCTCCAGGACAGTGTTTTCCCACCCAAACCTACTCCTCTCATAAAAGCAGGTGACACACAAAACTGGCTGCTTTCCAAGCCTTGGTAGCTATATCAGGGTCAGTGTATTGACTGAGGATAGGGAATGCTCCGCTATGACTACAGGGATGATCTATCATATAAGACTTTAAAGAGGAATTTACTTTTTTATCCACAGTTTTTTTTTTCTTCAGTTTGTGTGTTTTTCAGTGGGTGTAAGTAGTTAGTGTTACCTTGTTGCAGTTATGTGAGTAGACAGGATGATTGGTAAGGTAAACCCAGATAGGTGGGAGAAGGGTATGAGAATTATTAGCCATCCTTCCCACAGTGAGGGTAACTCTAGAGGACGGTGTAGAACGTAATAGCTAGGTCTGCTCTTGGCAGATTGTAAGACAGCAAGTTTGTGAACTGTACTGAATGGTGACATGCATGATAATGGGCTGCTGATCCGATGTTGAATAAGTCCAGTTAGCCATGGTGCTGCTGCTCTCTAGTGTTAGGAAACTGATGCAGTAAATGATACACAACAATGTCTCCCAGAATATCCTGAGTTTCCACGTCTCCTAAATTTAAAACTGGCAAAACGATGGCAATAAATTCACGGCTGTGCCCATTTGAACGACAATGATGTTGTGTTTGATGTTGTTATATGACAATTGTGTGTAAAGGCTGAAGTGCATAAAAGTGTTTCAAATACAAAGGTGAAAGCAGGACATAGATTTTTGCATGTTAGATTGTATAAAGAAATGTAAAGGAAATGATGATCTGCTGAGAGTGGGAAGTGCTAATCCCAATCTAAGACAATATAAAAATGCACGCGCACTATAACAATTTTATACACTCTTTAAAAATATCTTGGTGAGTGAATACTGAAATAACAGTAGCCTTTTTTTAAAAAAGGGAATTTGAGTTTTAGGCCCTGTCTCAGCAGTTCTTTCCTACCTTATATAGCAAAGTGCAAGGTAATTTTTTTTTCTGTGATCTGAATTGCATCTCTGTGCAAAATTAAAATCTGCCCTCTTCAGTTGTTTATAATGACTGTTGTCATTCCTTTAAGAGGGCAGAAACATCATAGGACTGTGCCTGATATATGGGGTGGTACAACATAATTTGATCCACCCTACAAGATTGTGCTTCCAAACTGAAATATCATCGATTGGATTACCCTTTTTCACATTGTCATAGACTTTTTTGCATCTTTTTTGTTATTTTACAGAAAGCACTAATAATGCATTTCTTCGTAACGTTATGCAATAAATTCCAGGTATTGCCATTAACTCATGTGTCTGTCCTTTAAGTATAACAGGTTTTTAGTACAGAAACTGTATGTATATATGAATGATGTGCTACTTCCAGATGTATCAGTATACAATTCAGTGAAAGTAAGTACCGTAGAATGAAATGAATCAGTCTCCTGCAAATATATTCAAAATTATAAAGAGAAACCCAAAGCAAATGAAAAGACATCAGTACACAGTACTGTAGTATATGATTTCCTTACTTGTGTACTGATTCTGTCAGTACTGGGATAGTATATTCCATAACCATACCTCTCAAGTGCGCCTCATTATATCGAATGCTCCTCATTTTGAGTCTTAAAGAACTGATATTTTTCATAGCTTCACAACAAAAGGGTTTGTCGTTCATTCAGTGTTAGGAATTTTTAAGTCATATCCATAATAAATAATACTATATCATATTAATTCATAAATATTTTATAACTATAACTTATAACAAGTATTATATTATTATATTATTACATTATATATTATATTATATTATATTATATTATATTATATTATATTATATTATATAAGTTTATTATTACTTTATAACAAGACACTATCCTCCAAAAAAAGGAAACCAATCTGGTGGTGCCCAGCCATAAACAAACTGTACAACAGAAGGAAGAAACTGTTGCAAAAGAGAGTAAAATCCCATGAGTGAAGGAGCTCCCTGGTCAGCCTCAGTAAGAAGCTGAGATCCCTTATAAGATCCTCCAAAGCTAGCTACGAAAACAAAATTGCCACTAATTCTAAGGACAACCACAAAGCATTCTATAGCTATGTCATGAATCTCGATGGCAACACCCAGATCTGCTCTGAGTTACAGCAAAAAGGCACGAAAATTGCAGAACCAACTGATATTGCCAACATCCTGGCAAATAGGTTCAGTGCTAACTTTACCCCCCCACCCCCACCCCCTAAAGGGCCCATATCTATACAGGAAGAATGCAAAGTCCCTGTAATCACAACTACGCAGGTAAAAGCTGCACTCTGTAAAGCCAAAAACACAGCATCCATGGGACCGGACAACATACGAGGCTGCATTTTCCACGAACTTCAGAACGAACTGGCTCCCCACTTAAGCACCATGTTCAATAATAGCCTCGCATCAGGCTTTGTGCAAACTAAATGGTGCACAGCAACAGTTATCCCACTCAACAAAGGGGAGCCACCACTGATCCCGGGAACTAGCGACCTATTAGCCTGACAAGCCTGATCTGCAAGGCCATGGAACATATCATCATGGAACTCATAAACAAAGACATTGGTAACCTCCAAACTCTGAATCCCATCCAGTTGGGTTTGTGAAAGGCAGATCATGCCTCCTGAACCTGATCGACTTCTTTGAGGCAGTCACCAAAGCCGTAGATGAGGAAAAGGTGGTTCACACAGCCTATCTTGACCTCGCCAAGGCTTTCGACACCATCCCCCATTCTGAAATTATAGCTAAACTCACTAAACTAGGTATAAATCCCTACGTCACAAGATGGGTTGCCAAATGGCTCACTGACAGAACCCACACTGTAAAAGTTGCAGACTCCAAATCTGACCTCAAAGCAGTGACAAGTGGAGTACCACAGGGTTCAGTCTTGGGACCTCTCCTGTTTGGTATCTACTTCTCTGGAGTGCAGGCTAACACAGAAGGCCTCTGGCTAATGAAGTTCACAGATGACTGCAAACTAGGAGCCATAGTCAAGTCTCCAAATGATGTGGACATCCTACAGAAGGGCCTCTCTGAGACAGATGCCTGGTGTCAGAGCCATGGCCTCAAGCTCAATGCCAAAAAGTGCAGTGTCATGCCCTCTGGTAAAAACTCTGTACCCATGAACTACCACATAAGCAGCAATCTACTTAACACCAAATGTATGATAAGAGATCTTGGGACCCAGGTGGACAGTAGACTCTCCTTTGATAGTCACATCACCACAGTAGTCAGGAAGCCCTTCTACGTGGCACACCTCATCATAAAAGGGTTCTCATCCAGGAAAAAAGAGGTCATTGTTCCTCTCTACTCGACACTCATTAGACCCATTATAGAGTACAACGCCCCTTTTGGAATGTACCTCACAAGACATCTGCAGCAGCTGGAAAGGCCACAGAAGTACCACACAAAGTGGATTACTGGCCTCAAACAAATGCCCTACACTGACCGCCTCAAAAAACTCCAGCTTTACTCCGTAGCATATCGCCTACTCTGAGGCGATCTCTGCCTAACATATAAAGCTATGTCAAACCCAGAGCTGTTGGACATGCTACACCTAAAGAAATCTCAGTCCCTCCGAGCTACATGCTATAGGGACCTAAACCTTGTCACCACAATAAACAGAACATGTTGGAGGGATAGATTCCTGTCCCAGAGACTTCCCATACTCTGAAACAGGCTACCCATCTATGTCAAGCAAAGTTCTTCATTAGCACTCTTCAAGAAAAATCTTGTTGAGTGGATGGAAAATAGGAAATACACCCCGGGGATCACGTCTGTGTCTCTACTCGACAGTGGCACAGGAAAATAACTTTCTTGGGTGGCGTAAGCCAGGGAACCTTGTTGGCTAGGCTTACATAGGCCCTTAGGATGATAGCCTAGTACATACCTATGAGCCTATGAACTATAAAGTAATACAATGTAAATATCTTCAGTGCTTCCCAGAGAAAGTTGTTATTAAGTGTTGCACATTTTGCCCATTTGTTCCATATCATGAGAGATTGTGTTTCAATATTTTGGAGATGGAAGGTATTCCAAGTGTTTTAAGAGTTATTATTATTTAATCATTATTTTGCACATTCCTAAAGAGAGAAAGAGAACTGATATTGTCATTGGAACTAGACTACAAATTAAGTTTAGCCCCAGAACTCTATTAACAGCAGTTAGTGGTTGACGGTCATGATTGTTGTGGCCGAAAGGACCTCGTTAACACAAGCAATGGCCATCAGTTTGTACAACAATCCAAAATTCAGCTGGAAAGGACTGTGCATGATAAATACATAAAAATTAAAGATAAAGCAGCTTGCCAACAGTGCATTGCAATGACTCTAAAAGAAGGATGCATTTACACCAAACACACAAAAACAGTAGAAATTATTAGTTGAAGTATCACTTGTATCTGACAAGAATGCAGATTGGAACTACAATATTGAAAAGATGCTAAACAGAGGAAAGAATTTCATAGGAACCAAAAAAAACAGAGGGTGCTTTCCACAAGGAACAAAAATATAAATGGAACAGGATTAAACGTGCATTTACAGAAACTTGACACTGGGTGTGGGATTGTAGGTGACAACAGTAATGATGACACAAAGTGGGAGGTTATTAACAAAATGGGTGGCAAGGTTTAGATGTAAGTACCCCTTGTGTCAAGGTAGTGTCATCAAATAGACTTAAAGTCTTGGCTAACTGATAACACACCTGGGTGGTACTCCTGTAAATAAGCAATGAATGAGAAAGTAGCATTAAGTACTGAGTCCTTGCTCCCCTCCAAGTTATCTATTTATAGTTATTAGTTTGCATCCTATTTTATAATAACACAAAAATCAAAGCAGTTACTTAATTGATGTTTGAAAAATGTTAATTAAAGGGACAGTCCCAGGAACTGTGTGTTTTGATGCTAGTCTTAATTTATATGTTCAGTCTGGCATCTGGAGCATGTCCCTACTTTGGCTGTGGGGGTTGGGGGAGGGTGCATACAATAAGCTTCAAAGGTGTTAGCCAGATTCCATCTCAAATTGCAGTTGTACTCCAAGCAGTTCTCATGGCAGCATTCATTAGTTTCAATTGTACTGCTTATTCTCAATCCCCGGTGGTGGTGCTGCGTTAGCGTTGTCGGCTCACAGTAAGATGCTGTCCGGTTCGATTCTCAGCTAGAGCGTTTTCTGCATGGAGATATGCGTGAATGGGCGTACCTTCGTTGAAGGTTGTGCATCAGGGCTGGTATCTCAGCATGTAGAAATCAACTACCAATCATTAGCGGACCGGGAAAAGCCGAAAGCCACAACGTACTGTTTATCCTCAGGCAAAACTAGCTTTTCAAGAATTGTATGACCTGTCTTGCCACTACCCTGCAGGAAAGTATATGAGCAATGCAAATTTAAAACACTGGTAAACAGAGTTTTCTGTTAATTTCATTTCATATTTTATTTTGTGTTGATTTCTGAATGCTAGCCAAGTGCAATTATTTTATGACACAAATGCCCTAGCTTGTGTAGAAAGCATCTGAATGATGCAAGATTCAAACAGTAGTAGAAACAGTCTTGTCTCTTTTCTCTTATGTCTCATTGTGTTTTTGATCCCTGAATACTAGGCAAATGTGATGGTTTTCTGACCTGCTAGTAGCTCTGTAAAAATGCAAGTGTGATACAATGTGCAAACATTAGTAGACAAAGTGTTCATTTATTTTCGTTTTCTAGCCTATATTGCTCATATACACTCAGAAAGCTGCTAGAATAACGCAATTTGTGTTAGCGTGCATTTTCTGAAGGATAAGAAGCCTGAATTCAAATGCATGCCATTATTTAGTGACTTTGAACCTCAGTGATTTGGCAGAAAACCACAAATTTTATGAGGAACTGATCAAAAATATGAGATGAAAATCTGGACAGTTAAGAGGTATGCCAGACATACTCATCCTTTCCTTTAATTTCATATTTCGCTGTCCTCATCCATTTTATGTTTATATATATTTAACATTTGTTGACTAGGAAAGTCTGACAAGGACAGGGCCTATTTTCAGAGAAGGCCAGGGGAGAAATGCTTCAGAAACATGTCTTTGGAATGCAGGAAGAAACTGGACTATCCAGAGGAAACCCACGCGAATGCAGGGAAGACATGCAGACTCCAGCCAGAAGGCACCCCACCCAAGAATCGAACCAGAGAACCTCTTGCTGTGAGACAAGTTAACAGCAGCACCACTGCACCACTCATTTCCTACTCTACATGCCGCATGTTGGTGACTTGCTGTCTGCATTGTTCAATATGCTCTTAAGCAGTTTTCTTTCTTTTTCTACATTACAACTGTATGCATTTGTATCTGATTCCACTGTTTGTTATCTGTAGACAAGTAACTGAAATGATACAGTGTGGGTTTGTTGTCATCATTCTGTCTGTAATGCCTGATGAGTGGCTGATTCTCTGTCTGACACAGCATAGCCCTACATGACACTTTTCAAACTGTTGTTGCCATTCCAACTTACTCACATGACAGCAATGTCAGAGCAGTGACACAACTAGTATTGCCTGTTCACTTCCTCATACTGTGTAACACCTTGTCCTTCATGACAAATCAACACAAGATAAATAATTCTACTTGCATGTGTGTTGTCTCCTGACTTCATATGTTGCTTTTGACAATGATATACAGTGTCACTGTAGGGCTGCCACATCTCTAAGTGCCAAAAGTGGGCCATTTTATGAAAATGTGAAATTTTGTATGAGAAACCACATCTGCAACCAGTGCAAAGGACTGGACTTTGGTTTAGTGGCAAAGTAAAAGCTAATTTTTATGCTGTTTGGATAATATTTAAGCATTTCAAATAAGCAATAATGGTTTTATGCATGTAGTGAAGGAAATGTAGGAAACATTTTTGTCCTAAAAGTCGCAGATATTTGCAACTTTTGATGTTTTTTCACAGGACACAACTGCTCGGGCAGAGTCTGTACTGCATGAAGTGGGACATGCAGTAAACCCTATGTTACTGACATTACTGAAGATACATAGCACACATTGAAAATCTGTTCTATACAATAATGATGGTCAGTACTGCATTAAAACCATTCCTTAATCCTGTACTACCTGTCATTATGTCTAGATCAAAAATTCTCTCTTCAGTACAAGGGTTACATTCTCACTTTGTTATAGGAGGATGTTAAACACAGGGGTACCTCCAGCTGGCTTTTGGCTGTATTACTGAAATTATACAATGTTATGTGCTTTAATCACATGTCAATGTTGTGTCTTTCGGCTTTTCCTGGTTAGGGATTGCCACAGTGGTACTCCGGTCTGCTAATGACATGAAGGACAAGGTGTTTTACGTGCCGAGTTGCCGGCTCTGACACACAACCTTCAACGAAGGCACGCCCATTCACACATCTCCACACAGAAGACACTCTAGCTGAGAATCGAACAGGACAATGTCTTACTGTGAGGTGACAACGCTACCGCAGCAGCACCACCGCAGTCTCTTTAATCACGTCAATAAATACATAAATAAATAATAAAGGTACTTGAGACAGTGCAGCTATGCTCTAATATGCATGCTATTCCTGATCATACTGTGTTGTGCTTTTCTTCCTTTTGTCGCTCTCTGCTACAAAACAATTGTCATGTGCTTCATCAGCTGGTAAGCTATGTTTGGCATTGATTTTTTTAGGTTATGCTCAAGAGCTATTTAGACATCCATTTATAAGCCATTTGCCCTTGTTTTGGCATGAAATGGATACCCCACACTGTCACATGCCAGTCAACAGTTGTCAGCCCAAACTGTGTAGTCCCTCTACATTTCTAGAGTGTCTGCCACAAGGACACCTTTAAGTGATCTGTGAGTGTTACTTCAATAAAGTGAATTACATATCAGGGTGGCATCCTGGCACTCTGCTCCAATCAAATTAAGTCATTCATGTCAAAGTGAAACAGTTAGTTGTATTTTGTGATCTCTTAAATCATAAAATTCTGCATGTCTACTGTTGTGAGTGTCTATATATGCTACATGAAGCAACATCATGTCAGGAAGTTGTATGAATGACCTCTTCCATTGGATTCTTAGTTCTCTGATGGGAAAAATCCTATATTTGCAGACATCTCTTACAGGTTCATGGGAGGTTACTAGGCTACCGGCCCTAGAGCCCTTACAAGCCTAGCCTTGTTAATCCCAAGTTGCCTCAATTGTCCTTGATTAGATGGACATAATTTGTAGAGCGATTCTATGATAAACAACTACCGCTGCCCATGAGGGACATGGGTGCCACCCCCAGGGTGAATATGCGGTCTCCCATTCATTTGTCCAGGTTGCACTTGAATAAGGGCAGTGAGGAGCTCTGCTTCATGTGAATTGGATATTTATTCCAAAATAGCGGCAATCTCTGGGAGATATATCTGTCTCTCAAGCATGTTCTATTAATGACACAGGTTATGTTAAGATCCCCAGAGCAAGTGACTCTCGTGCCACTTGACTTGTGGATGTGCAGCATATCCATCAGGGCAGGGACAGAGACTGTTCTGTTGGCCAGGTACAAGTCACCTATCAGCAGCCTATATGAACCAGAGTACAGTGACAGGGCTTTCACTCTGTCCATGTAAGTCATGGTTTGGAGGCCCTGTATTTTCTTGGTTTGAAACCTCTGTGGTCTCTCCAGCTGCTGCATGTGTCTGGTAAGTTACATGCAGAAGACAGCATAGAAGGCTTTCCTTACCATTGTGGAAATTTGGTGGTCGAAGTTCAGATTGCTATCTACCTGTGTTCCCAGATCTCGCACCACTGGGTTTGAACTTGGGGGGGGGGGGTGCTGTCCATATTGCAATTTGCAGGGAATTCCACTTTGACAAAGAGGATAATAATGCACTTTTTTTGCATTTAGCTTTGGCATCAGTCATTTGTCTGTGTTAGCCCCTGCTGTAATATGCTAACATGACTGGAGGACTCAATGATTGCATGTGATTTGCAGTCATCAGCAAACTTGGTAAGCCAATGGCCATCTACTTTAGCCTGGACTAACAAGAAATAGATTGCAAACAGTAAAGGGCCCAGCACAGATCCTTGTAGTACACCACTGAGGACAGGTCTACTGGTGGAGGTGGAGTCACCAACTTTGACAATATGTGTTCTGTCAGTGAACCAATTGGCTACCCATCTAGTGACATAAGGGTTAATCTCCAGTTTTTTTAATTTCTCCAAATCTTTTGGGTTCCTAATACCATGGTGGGAATGGACCCCATTCCCAAGTCAAAGTATGATTAAACCATGAAATTAGTCTTGTTTTAATCTTTGATGTCAGCCAGAAGTGCTCTTCACAACACCCGCAGTGTGCCCAGTAATGACTCCTTCTGCAATTTGTACATGGTTACATGTATTGGTAACATATCTAAATACAATTGTAGATTCTTTTTTATCAGACCCATTGCTCCTACTACTATTGGAACTGTCTAGGTATGTTTCTTCCACATTGCTCTAATTTCTACCTGCAAATCCTGATATTTTATGACTTTGTGTCTCTCTGTACTGAAGACACTGTAGTCACTAGGTGTAGAGATTTCAATGATCAATGCTACTTTTGTCATCTTTTCATGGAATACTATATCTGGTTTTCTAGCATCTATCTTATGAACTCTTGGTAATGGGTGATTCCATGTGATGTAGACTTCATCATTTTCTATGATGCTTTGTGGCTTATGTTTCCAGTGTTTTTCAGCTACATCAATATTATAATGTTTGTACAATCCCCAGTGCAACAGTCTTGCCACATTATTATGCCTTTCAGTATACAGTCCTGCTATTAGTATGTCACAACCAGCAACAAGGTGTGCAACCGTTTCCAGTTATGTTTTACAAAACTTACATTTGTCTTTTTCTCCCACATGTTCAATGAGCTTTGTAAACCAATGTGTATGTACTCCACTATCTTGGGCCATCAATATTAACCTTTCATCTTTTCATTTGAAGCGTTCCTTAACCATTCCTGGGTTCGATCCTGATCACCATGAGGTTGTTCCAGGAGTTTTCTATACTTGCCGCTATATTTATGCTTTTTCCTCATTTCTCACCTTCTCATCTGGTCCTTCATCTTATATTCTTTCTTTTGTTTTTTGGCACATTCAGTTGCTGCCTGATTTTTATCTACTTCTGGTTTGATTTTCATTCCCGCTTGAAGCCGATATGCTTCTGCTAGACTAAGAAGGGAAGTAATCTTAGATTTATTCTCCTCATGTATCAAAACATAACTATGTTTGGGTCTTGTGAGGTCAGCAGATATGTATGCATTCCCATGATTGCAGATCTATACATGTAATCAATTTCAAGGAGGCCCATACCGCCTTCGGAATGGGGAATATATAATCTTGGCATGCACTGATTTTTATAAATAATTTGATGAACATGAAGCATCCTTCTTGTTTTCCTGTCTAGTCTATCCAACGCCTTTTGGGGTCTGTCAATCACTCCAAAACTGTAAGTTAGGACAGGAATAGCAAACTGGTTTATAGCTTGAACTTTGTTCCTAGATGTCAACGCTGTTATCAGGATTAATTTAAGTCTTCTAAAATATTCCTTACCGAGTTTTTTTTTTTTTTTTTTTGCATTCGTTCATGTTTTATTGTTGATCCCTCATCAATTCCCAAATATTTATATGCTCCCTCTTTCTCAAATTCTTTTATATAACATTCTTGTCCCAAACTGATGTTTTCTTGGTGCTACAGTTTTTCTGCTTAAAAGCTTGTTTTTGCACATTTATCAAGACCAAATTACATTCTTATATCATTTGAAAACATTTTGACTACTTGCAGTTGTGCTTTCAGTTCCTCATCTGATGAGCTATACAGTTTTAAATTATCAACAAAGAGAAGATGAGAAGTCGTTATACTTTGTTGCTTTCTGGGAGCCAAATTATAGCCGTGACCTAATCTGTTAAGCAGACAGTTTAACGGGTTAAGGGCAAGGCAAAAGAGCAGCAGTGAGAGAATCAACCTGGAATATCCCCCTTTGGATTTTTATCCCTGGAATAATAATTTGTCTTTTATCATGACTTAACTGCAAAGTGGTTTGCCACTGTTTCATGGTCACTGTGATGTAGTTTATCAGTGGAGGGTGTGTCTTATAAATTTTAAGCACTCTTTTATCCATGAATGTGGGATAATGTCAAATGCTTTTTTTTTTTTTTTTTTTTTTTTTAAGTCTATCCATGCCACACTTAGATTCTTGCCCTTTTTACAGTTCTCCACTATCACTTTACTAAACAACAAATGATCCTTTGCTCCATATGACTTTCTTTTATTAGCCTTTTGTTCTATTGCCATAATTTAGTTTTCTTCTGAATGTCTATAAACTCCGTCAACATCAATTCCATTGTGTAGTTTATATGTTGTTGGAAGGCAAGTTATTGGTCTATAGTTTTTAGGGGAGCTTGCAGGTTCACTCTCAAGTAGGAGCATTGTTTTCCTATTAGCCAGGCTGGTGTCTTTTCGGGGTACATATATAAATAGTTCTTACTCATGGCTAAATCTTTGTGCAAAGATGTTAGTACTTTTATTCAAAAGGTAGGCACTACATCTGGAACTGGGGTTTTCCAATTAGAGGCTTTTCTTAACTTTGTTTCAATCTCTCTGGCTGTTACTTCATCCGATTTTTATCCTGTACATTTGAACTTCTTAGTCTTTCTTTTACTTTTTCTATCCATTTAGCATCTTTGTTATGTTCCACAGGATTTTCATAAATATTTCTCCAAAATGTATCTATTTCTTCTTTTTTGATGGTATTTCATTTCCTTTTACCTTGTTTTTCAATTCTCTACAAAACCTTTTGGGTCAATAAATTGCTTATTTTGTACTTTTCCTTTATATTTATCTGCGTATCTTCTAAGTTTTTCTGCCTGAGCTGATATTTTTAGTTTATTATTTGTGATAATGCATGATGAATCCTGATCCATTATAATACTATGCATTGCTTTCATCACGTCTATCTTTCTGAGTATTTTTGTTGATCTGCACCCTCTTCTATACTCTAACAGTGACATGTCTTGTCTTAATTGCTTTATAGTTTTCTGTATTTGATACTTCCATGATGGCATTTGGTTTTTCCCCTCCCTTTCCCTTACTACCCTGTCTTCTTGTGGTAGGACTTTTTCTGTTATTAATTTGGCTGCACAGTAATGTATCATATTTATCTCTGTTATATCACATAAATCTCTATGGACAGTCCTAATTACTGTGTTCAGCTGAGAGAGTTTCTGAATGATACCTGAGTGGGGGATTGTGTCAAAAGTCTTGGCTAAGTCACAATAGGCATTACACACTGTCTTACATTCATCCAGGGTTTGGTGACTTTCTCGAAGAAGTCTACTAAGTTTAATAAGCATGATCTACCTTTAAGAAAGCCAAACTGGGTTGGGTCTACAGTTTGAAGTTCGACTATGTCCTTGTTAATAATGTCCATGATGATTATTTCCATGGATTTGCAGATGAGGCTGGTTATACTTAGAGGTCTATAGTTCCCAGGTTGGTTGATGGCTCCCCTTTGTGCAAGGGGGTTACTGTTGCTGTTCTCCACTCTGCTGGATTAAAGCCAGTTTTCAGGCTATGGTTCAAAAGAATGCCAAGTGGGTCCACTAGGTCCTGTTCTGGATAGCTTAATAAGCAACCTGGGATGTTACCTGGTCCCATTGAGGCCATGCTTTTGGCCTTGGAGAGTGCAGATATGACCTGATCTCTAGAGATACTGGGCAGAGGACTGGTGTCAGGTATGCTTTGGGGTATGGCTGGTGAGGACAAGCGGTGAAGTTTGCACCAAATCTGTCAGCTAGCAGGTTGGCAGTTTCCTCCAGTATAGTATGACTGGTACCATCTACTACCAGTTTGGTCCATAGCTGGGTGTTCCCTTTTAGATTTAGGATATATTTAAAGAATGCCTTATTATTATCCTTAGCTAGGAATGCTATTTTAGCTTGGTAATTAGCTTTAGAGGACTTTAAAAGATTTCATATTTGTTTGTTCAAGTTGTGGAGGGAATTTCTTCCTTTGCTGAGTCAGTTCCATCTTGCTCTTAGACATTGGTTTCTTTCTTTTGTTATATAACCTTTTTATACTTTAGTTTCACTAGGGTGGCTTGTGTTTCAGGAGGACCGTTTTTTTTTATCCGATCAGGTACAGCCGAGTCTATACAGTTGCTTAAATGTTCATACAGGGCATTTTTGTATACCTCTGCATAGGAGTCATTGTTGTCTGTGATTGCAGGTGGTATAAAACCTTTTATACTGCCACTTAGTAGACTGTAGGGTGCAGACTATATGTTCCAGAGCATTTGTATTGACAAAGTCCAGGAACCTCTGGGCGAGCATGTTCATGCTGATGTATGTCACCCAGTCGATAGAAGGATAGTTGAAATCTCCCATGACTAAGGTGCTGAGCTGTATGGCAAGGGACTCCAGTAATTCCATGTAGGCAGTGTGCTTTTTTGGTTCATGGTGGGGAACCTATAGCTTCCAATGATGTGGTAGGGTATTTTACCTATAGTATAGCATTTCTAAAGAAGGATTCCCCAACATCTAATTCCAACCATGCCCAACAGCCATGTATCACTACATCCACTTTCACCTTCAAAGCTGTGCCCACATTCTATATAAAACTACTCTTAAACAAACACAGACCATGCTCTCCTTCCACTGATAACCTCCCAAGCAAGCACCTTAAAACAGCAGCCAGTAGCATTGCCTATCCTGTCTCAGTCCTTATAAACAGGTCAGTCCAAGCATCCCATATTCCCTGTCTCTGGAAAAAGTCACACAATATCCCACTGCACAAAAGAGGCAATTCAACAGACATCAATAACTTTAGACCTATAACAGTCTTACCCCCCTCTCCAAAATATTTGAAAAATTTATTCCAAAACAATTGCTAAACTATCTCCTGCAGAAAGAGTTCATGTCCCCCACACATGACTTTCCATCCTTCCCATAGTACTAACACTGCAGTTCTAATCTATGTAGATACTGTCAATAAAGCTAGTGATACTGGCAAACTAGTTTCCTCCTTACTTCTAGACTTGTCTAAAGCCTTCAATACAGTTTGTCACAGCAAGCTTTTACTTCAAATGTCCTCATTAGGTCTTTCTCAGCGCACTCTTATGCAGTTCAAAAGCTACCTATCCAATAGGTATCAGTCAGTAAAATGGCACTCTACCCTTTCTCCATACCTCCCAGTCACATCTGGTGTACCACAAGGCTGTATCCTTGGTTACCTCCAAGTCACATCTGGTGTACCACAAGGCTGTATCCTTGATTACCTCCCAGTCACATCTGGTGTACTACAAGGCTGTATCTTTGGTTACCTCCTCATTAACATTCTCAGCAACACCTTCCACACATCAGGCCTTTGTAATACAGTACACAGATGACCCCACAGTCATCTGCACATCTGACAATGTGCTACACTTCCACAAAATTACTCAGGAAGCTTTAACAGCAACTGAAACATGGCTTTGTAACTCACAGCTCATGCTCACAGCCCCCCAAAAAACTACAACTTTTTTACCCCAATCCCTCTCTCCTGAAAAAAAAAACAAATGTAAAGTTCTCTCTCTTGATAATATAACCATTGAAGTCACTTTTCATTGCAAATTATCAGGAATGATAGTGGATGATCTTAAATGTCACCTGCATATACAAAATTGCATAAGAAAAACTCATTAATAACTAGAAATGCTTTACAGAGCCAAAAGCTTTCTTACCAGCGCAACTAAAACTCACTTGCCACTACTCATCTCCTCCCCACTCTTTTTAGGGCACTCTCAAACTTATTAACCTCCAGGCATGCATCACAAAAATCAAAACTTGAACAATGCTATAAAAAGTTCCTAATTTTGCAACAAATACCCCTTTCAGAGCCTATCATTGTATAGTACTAAAAAGCCTAAATCGGTTACAACTACCCCATCAAATAACATATTCTCAGCTACTTACAACCTATAAAGTTATCCATCATCCATCTGCTTGTTCACCACTAAATATCATTCTACACAACAATGTTCCTAGTGGGTTATTGTAATCCACTGACCAAAAATTCTTGTCTGTACATAAACCTGCCAAGTCCACTAGGCATTGTCTATACTCATACCATGCTGCTAAGGCCTGGAACTCCTCACCTGTAAACATTGGGACAGTATCCTTCCTCATATCCTTCAAAACCCTTCTGAAAGATTTCCTAGCCAAACTCTGTCTCTGTTCTAACTCAACACTAGGATAAACTATTTCCATAAATGTGAGCAAGTACCTATTTGTACCTTACACCTCCTTACTCTACCTTCTTCACTCTTTCTTACTTCTAGTTTTCTCCCCTGCTTTGTCTATAAATATACTATAAGCCCACTTTTCTCTCACTTCATATTGCACTTCCTGTTTGTATTATACTAACTTACCTTTAATTTCTCTACAAACTGGCTAAAACTTCTCTAAATATTAAATCATTGTTATATAACTTGTATCTATTCTTAACCACTGTTTTATATTATGCCTAGCTTGGTATAATTATTTAAGCTGTAGATGTTTTGTATCATTTTTGAAGATAGTAAAATTATTGTTCTTAAAATGTTTTGTAATATTGTGGTACATGTCTCCCCAGGGCTCCACTGAAAAAGGCCTTCCTAACCAATCAGACTTTCCTGCAATCAAATGTCAGTAAATAAATAAATTAATAAATGTGTACACATAGGCATGCACACACAGGCACACATACACTAAATGGTGTGGGCAAAGTGCTATTGCTTAAAATTCAGCGTGTGTGTGAGCGTGTGTGTGTGTGTGTGTGTGTGTGTGTGTGTGTGTGTGTGTGTGTGTGTGTGTGTGTGTGTGTGTGTGTGTGTGTGTGTCCAGGGCTCCACTGAAAAAGGCCTTCCTAACCAATCAGACTTTCCAGCAATCAAATTTCAGTAATTAAATAAAGTAATAAATGTGTACCCATAGGCATGCACACACAGGCACACATACACTAAATGGTGAGGGCAAAGTGTTGTTGCTTAAAATTCAGCGTGTGTGTGAGCGTGTGTGTGTGTGTGTGTGTGTGTGTGTGTGTGTGTGTGTGTGTGTGTGTGTGTGTGTGTGTGTGTGTGTGTGTAAACCACATGGGGCTACAAAACCATTGCTTAGCTTAAGGAAATATGGGTCTCAAGGAAATAGACAATACATTTACTGGAAGTTTAGCAATACAGATGTCTGACAGAGGGGTGCCAATGAAAGGAGGTGATCCCTAGAATGTACTCTGAGCATCCATTAGTTTGCTGGATGTCCTCATTTCCTCTTGCCTTCTTCCTGTTTCTCCCAAATTCTATTTACCATATCATATCCTACTTTCCAGCACATGTGCATGAACCACTGTAATCTGCTCTCCTTGACCTTCTCTGTAATTGGAGTTACTCTGAATTCTGCTCCGATGTTGCCATTTTATTTATCTGTTCCACAGTGTACCTCTGCCCAGCACCAACAATTATTTGGAGTGCTTTGCACTCAGAGAAAGTGAATGGAGTGCATTATAATATACCATCCACTGATTCTGTAGCTCTATAGGAAAATTCAAGGACTACATGCGGATTGTAGCATATTTGAAGGAGTGTAGCTGCAATTAAGAGCTTGACTGACCTAAACCTGCATGGTAAATTGACAGCACAGTTCACCCCTCTGCAAGACAAAACTTTTCTGCTGTTCATCAAAGCTTGGTTTTGTTTTAGTTTAGATCCACTTCCTTTTTATGTTAACAACATCTCTGACACTCTGTCATTTTGATTTCACTATTTATGCTAACATCCTGCTCTTCTTCGGCAAATTGTGACAAATAGTCCATGAGATGAACACAATCCAGATGATCAAAGAGAATGCACCCATTTACAAGTAAATGTATGTGAACATACATTTTGTTACGTATGTATCTGTGTGTTGTAGCATTGCAGAGTACTAAATGTGTTTTTTGATGTTATATTTCAAATATTTACTGTAAATTTCATCTGGGACAATCCTTCCAGTCCAGTGACATTAGCTCATTCTACCTAAAACAGAAAGATCATTTGGGAAGGCCAACCTCCTTAGTTTCTTAACCTTGAATTATCTTCTGTTCCTCCTTTCTCCCTTTCCATTCTTCTAAAAAAAAACTTTATTCAGCTGCTTTTACAGTACTTGTGTTTCCTCCTCCTACTCTATTACTTCATCTTGGTTTTTCTGTTACTTGTTCTCTAAAGTGCTCAACTGCATCTACTCTGCTGCATTTATTACTGCCTGTTTTTAGCCTGTTTAAATTTTAAGTGTTATTAGAAGCCTCTTATTTTGTTTTAAGCACTTGGGCTTTAGGCCTAGCCTTAGCTCTCCCTGGCCTCTCTCCCTCAGATTCTGACAAATATGGATGGACAATTTCTAACAGTTTCTCCTGCCAGCCTGGTTGATATGGGCATCCTGAAAGAGTGTAGCAACTGCTTCCAATGGACAACCATCTACTACGACCTAGGAACACAATTTGTGAAAGATGCAATTACATAAAGAAGCTAGAGTCTATGCTCTTTCCCTCACAAGCCAGTATATCTGGCACTGAGAAGGTTATCAACACAATCACTACACCTCAAACACCACCCACAAATATGCAACACATACCCACATATGTGAACATTCTCAACAAAAACAAGCACCAACAAAGGAGACCTCAGAGGCAAAAACACATGCAAACTCCACAACCCTCCACACCTCATACCATGCATAGTCCACACACAGTGTCTTGCAACCACTATGGCCTAAAAATAAACCCAAAATATTAGTCATAGGAGACTCCATTGTGAGACACACACATGTGACTCTCACCAGGCTGGATAAGAAGAAAGTCAAAGTTAGCTGTTTGTCAGGTGTCCGAATCCACCATATCACACACGCACTCAAGTCTCTCAACAACAGGTACTGTTATGACTCTGTTATAGTCCATGTTGGCATGAATGACTTGAGACATACCTCCCTGGACTATATGAAGAGAGACATGATTAAGTTTGCTGAATATGTGTCCCAGGCAGGTATGTTCCTAGCCTTAAGCAGCATTCTATCATCACTCAGAATGATACCCGATTACAAAAGGAAAATGATTGACTTTAACAATTGGCCTAGTTTCTGGTGTAATTACAGGGGGATCCAGTACCTGACAGCCTGGAAAGATATGATCGACAGACCACAATGCTTTGTTAGATATGGCCTGCCTATGTCTCACTTGGCTTCAGGCTTCTGGCAAAGGCCCTTGCCTCCCCCATAGTGCCTTTTTTAGGAAAAGTCATGAGGTCGATACTACCAACATAAACATTTCAACAAAATGCAAATTAAAGGTCATTCTGCTAAATGCTAGGCATTTAAACATGAAACTCCACTCATGACAAGCATTCTTGACCCTGGAAGATACTGACATTTGTGCAGTCACAGAAACCTGGGTCAAAGCTGCGGAGAGCACCCCAGCCTTACCTGGTTAATCATCCTATCATACATTTAGACCCCAAACTGTGGGCAACAAAGCCAAAGGAGGTGGCGTTTCAATATAATATTAAAGACACACACACCTCCAGGCTGGTCAAACAGTATGATACACAGGAGACACTCCAGGTGCAGTTAGTTAACTGTTGACAAGACCCCTATTCAAATTATAGCTAGCTACAGGTCCCCAAATTTGACTCAAGATGCCCACTCCACCTATCTGGACCTCTTAAAATCTATCAAGATTCAACCCCTTACCCTGATCCTGGATGACTTTAATTACCCAACCATAGATTGGAAAAACTACTCATGTCTGAACACAAATGCCCAGAGATTCCTCGATTTTATCAGTGCAAATGCCTTGGAACAGCTAGTCAATACCCCCACAAGAGGTGGTAATATCTTGGACTTGGTATTAACCAACATGAGTAACTACTGCAGCACCCCTACAGTATCATCCCCCTTGTACGATCTGAACATAAAGTGGTCACTTTCAAAGTGTAAACCTGTCTGGTGGACATCTGCAATAAACTGTGTAACAAAAGGAAAAAACTGCTGTCCAGGACCAAGAAGGAACAGGTGCCCAGTTGGAAGCAATCTCTCCTTAGCCTGAACAAGCAAATAGAAGCACTAGTGAAATCCTCTAAGGAAAACTTAGAATCCAAATTGGCCACATCTACTAGAAACAGTCATAAGGCCTTCTTCACATGTCCCCAGTCTCAAAGGAAATTCCCAGATCTGTTCAGAACTGGTGGTCAAGGACACCACATACACAAATGCTGTAGATATAGCCAATCTACTGGCTGATAGATTCAGTGAAAACTTCTCCCATCTGCCCCCCCATCTGTAAATCAGGACATCCCCAGTACCTGCCCTCACCCCTCATCTCTAGGGAACAGGTCATCACTGCCCCCTCAAAGGCAAAAAATACAGCCCCCATGGGACCCGATATCATCCCAGGCTGCATCCTACATGAACTAAGGCATGAACTTGCAGCACCATTAGACACCCTATTCAACCAAAGCCTGAAGACTGGCTTTGCCCCAGCCACGTGGGGGACAACCGCTGTCATCCCTTTACACAAAGGTGGAGCGTCCACCGATCCGGGAAATTATAGACCCATCAGCCTAACTGGCCTGATCTGCAAGGCCATGGAATGGATTATCAGGACCTCATTAACAGGGACATTGGCAACCTCCAAACACTCGACCCCACAAAGTTTGACATTTCAAGGGGATGTCATGTCTGTTAAATCTGGTCGACTTCTTTGAGACAGTCATCAAAGCCATGGACGAGGAGAAGATGGTGCACACCACCTACCTTGACCTGGCCAAAGCCTTTGACATTATTCCCCACTTGAGCATAATAAATAAACTCTCTCAACTAGGCATCAATCCATATGTTACCAGATGGGTAGTAAACTGGCTCACTGATAGAACCCACCTAATCAAAATAGGGAAAGCCACCTCAAGCAATAGACCCGTAATGAGCGGTGTACCCCAGGGATCGGTCTTGGGGCCTTTCTTATTCAGGATATACATCTCTGAGGTGCAGGCCAAAACCAGTGAGCTATGGCTGACCAAGTCTGCAGATAACTGCAAGCTTGGCATGGTCATCAATTCCCCAAGGGATGTGGATGTCCTCCAAGAGGGTCTCACCCAAACAAATGACTGGTGCCAGAAACGTGGCCTCAAGCTGAATGACAAAAAATGCATCATTATCCCCTTTAGGGAGAGTGACATCCCCACATATTATCACATTAATAACAACATCCTAAGTACACAATCAGTAGTAAGGGATTTGGGCACCCAGGTTGAGAGCAACCTGACTTTTGACCACCATGTTGCTTCTGCTGTACGGAAAGCTTTCTACATGGCCCACCTCATAAGTAAGGGTATCTCATCCAGAGACAAAGAGGTCATAATATCCCTGTATTCTTCCCTTATAAGGCCAATTATTGAGTACAATTCCCCCTTCGGCATGTACCTCACAAAGCAGATGCAGCAGCTGGAGAGACCACAGAGGCTCCTCATCAGGAGAATTCAGAGCCTCAAACATCTACCCTACACAGATAGGCTGAAAGCCCTTTCCCTATACTCAGTTTCATACAGACTCTTCAGAGGTGACCTCTGTCTGGCATATGAAGCAATCTCAGACCCTGCCATGATGGGACTGCTGCATATCCGCAGGTCAAGCTCCACTTGAGTAACCCGTACACGCAACCTCAACCTGGTCTGTGATATCAATAGGACTTGGCTGGACAGATTTGTGTCTCAGAGACTCTCTGATCTGTGGAATAGACTCCCTCTCCATGTCAAACAGAGTAGCTCATTATCCCTTTTTAAGCGTAACCTGGATAACTGGATGGGAAACAGAAAATACACCCCTGGGATTCCACCTGTGAGCCTGCTGGACAGGGGCTTTGGGTGCTGACTTGTCTAAACATGGGCTAAACTCTTGGCTAGGCTTATATGAGCCTAAGAATTGTTAATGCCACTGTGTGATGGAAGTAGTATGCAGATAATAATACAGCAGTAACTCATGACTGGGTGTGGGTAATACTGGATTTACCCATGGTTGGTGTGGTTTGGTCAGGAGGGCAAAGCATTACCACTCTCAGCCGTGGTTTATTTCTATTATACAATTACATTATTTAAGAAGAAAGTTAGTTACTTTTCTTAAATAATATCTTTGTATAAGGGAGTCGTGCTGCTCTTCTGCATTTTTCCCCGGAATCCTATAGCTTTCCTGCTGTACTGCACATGCGTATTGGATTTTCATTCCCGCACTTACACAGTACATCAGTGCTGTGTAAAGGAAGCAATGGAGAAAGGAAAATCTCCATTGCTTTTTTTTTTTTTTTTTTTTTGATTCACAGATGAAAAATAATCAGGAAGGCAATGAAAGTTAATCTTCAATGCAGGAATGCCATGGTACCTTGTCATCACCTGCATGCCTTGAAACTGCCTAAAGTGATATTTCTGCATGCTATAAGGCAGTCTACATATCACCAGGACACTACCCTCTCAAATAATGCACCATCTCCATAAGAGCAGTAGTACCATCCCCACCAAAAGACACGGAGTATAAACTGGTGAGGAAAGCTGTACTGCTCATGACATACAGAAAGAAGGATACAGAAATTATAATATAGTCCCTTGGATATTATTACAATTATCCATCCCCCTACTTATGAGTATTTCTAAAGGACAAGTATATCCAGAACATGGCTCTGGATGAAGTGCCTCTGACAAGCAAAACAGCGAATCCAAGTGAATAAAACTACAGAGGCACACCACGACAATTGGAGCCGACCTGGTATCAAAGTAGTTTAATAACACAAAAACAAAAAATATTGTGTTTTTGTTTTTGTGTTATTAAACTACTTTGATACCAGCTCAACTCAGATTGTTGTGGAGTGCCTTTGGAGTTTTATTCACTTGGATATCCAGAACATGGGCAGTGTTTTGTAGAACATGAGCATCATTTTATTCACTGTGAACAGCATTCAACATCTTGCAAGGTCTACAATTTCTGGTGATGGCATAACTTCTTGATGAATATTTTTCTTCTCCATACCTGCTGATATGCTAGTCATTGCCATAGCCTTTGCCATCCACTCCTCCTGAGTGGATCTACAGCATGGCCACAACATGACCCTCATTCAAGAAGTCATTGGATTTTTTAGCTCTTTTTTGCACTCCTTGTGCCTCTATCCATTTCTGGGTCTACCAGCACTCCTTTTACTCCACTAGTCTTACTAGACTCTGTGCTGCAGCCAGTAACAGAGCTTAAGGGTCTCAATGGAGGTCTGGCCATCACCATCAGCTGTGGGGATTTACCTTATGGGACCTACCATGTGTCTCCCCCACCCTACCAGTCTCTGTGGTAGTGTCTAAGTTGTAGGAATGCAATGGGGATGTAAGAGGTATCACCCTGCCTATGCAGCAGGTCAGCTATGTCCACCACTTTATCCCCCCTTTGGCTCATGCCTCCCAGTTATAACGTCCCCAGCATCTTTCAAGGATGATCACAGGAGACATTCACATAACCACCCTACCACCGTGGATGGTAATGTCCATTCCACCTTGCCACTCCATCAGTCACCCGAGCTGCTAACTTAACCCTGGTCAACAGGGCCATTTCCTGGGCTTTATCCCCTATATGCGATTGGAGTGGCTAGAATTTCTTTTCTTTTAATTGCTATCATTTACCCTTGTGAGACCCCATGATCTGAAGTCATGGCCATGTCATGAGGTGCTGTTGAAAGGTTGGAAGCAAGTCTTTTCATCTGTTTCTATGAGCGATAGTACCCCAAAGCCCCCCCCTTCATCAATGGCAAATGCCACCCATCCATCTCTGGTTTCTGCTGGAGCTTATGGACAGACAATATATCCTAGGACACATGCTCCCAACCCTTCCACCATGGGGTGAACAGGCCCAGCCTCATAATTCCCTCCCCAGCATACTTTTCCAGATTTGGGTTGATAATTGAACCAAAGTCATCTAGGTCATAGTCATGGTTTTGTCCCTATATGCCAAGGGTCTGGCTTATGATGGCATATTTAAATGGAAACAAAAGACAACATTTATTCTGTTTAACTAGACCATCAGTGGACACATCAGAGACACTTATAATGACACAGTAACCTTGCCGGTATAAATACTGATGACCCCGGGCTAAAATGAGTGGTTTAAACATGTGCCACCAATGCCAAATGTTGGAGGTGCAAGACCATTCATGTCATGAACAATTTCAGGAAAAAATGCAAACCTTAGTGTTTCTGATGTTGTGCTATAATACATCAAACAAGTCCTATGTGAACATTTCTGCATGAACTACTGCCTATAAGTTGAATTTGGTCAGCATTTTATTACAAGTTTGTTGATTGGTTTGCAGGGAAAACATTCTTTTGAAACAAGTCAAGAACAGATGAGGGGATAAAGAGGATGACGAAGTGAAGGTTCAGAGGCCGATGATCACACTGGTGAACGACAGAAAAAGAATGACAATGGGGCAAGTTTTAATAACTTTAAATTTTAGTGCCTCATGCAGACCCACATGGATTGTATGTTGGCGCCATTTAAAAAATGTATGCAATCAGGAAAATGTTACCTGAATATACAAGATGGACAGTTCAGGGGAGACACATGCTAGTATTTTGTCAGAACTGATGATGGGTAACTACAACAACTTCTAGAAAAGGAATAGCAGATTCAAAATAGTTAGAATTCAAGAAAGTGCAGAAGGGGGGCATTTTTAGCAGATGGAAAAATATGAAGTATTTTAATTAGTATCTTCAGATTTTAACAAGCAAACAATCCTTAGCTTTTATCAGGTTTTCGGTCTCCACAGCATCATTATTAACTGGGGAGAAAAGAAACTCAGTTTGTACAATAAATCAATCAAGTGTTTGGTATCAGGAGGCTTGTTTCTTTCCTAGGCGAGGGCAGAATAGTTAACTCATGTAGAGAAGTTTAAGTATCTTTGATTCATTTGATAAACAAAACTTGAGGTGATCAGAAGAGACAGACCAAAAGTTAAGTACAGAAGCAGCAATAATTGCAGGCATTGCAGAAAAATGTGGTAGCAAAGTGATAACGAAGTCCAAAGATGAAGCTCTCAGTTTACAAGTCAGTGTCTGTCCAAATCTTTACCTGTGTTCTTGATCTTTAAGTTGTGAGTTAGGGGATGAGATCATGGATTCAGGCAGGACTGAGGTTCCTTCACAGGACAGCTGGGCTTACTGTTTGTTTTGGAGTAAGCAGCTTGGTCATCTGAAAGAATCCCAGAGTACAGCCACTGCTCTTCTATCCCCAGAAGTGTAGCAGCCACCCTGGGCACAAGGTATTAGAGGGCAGATCAGTGGGAAGCACAGTGCAGACATTGATTTCCATACCAACATTTCTGAATGCCATCACGGAAATTAAATAAAACTTTTGCTGTAAGAACAGAAGCACTCCGTGTAAGCTATAAGTTGTAGCAAGTGGCTATCTACTGTCGTTAAATGAAGAAGAAGTGAAGAAGATGCTTTTTTTCTTTTCTTTTTTTTTTTGCTCCTTAATAGGAGCACAGACACATAGGACTTGTCACTCCTAGGAAAGCAGTCAACTGAGTTGCTTTAGGCACCATGAAGCACAGTGTGAAGGGGTGTCAGGTACAATGAAATGGGAGGAGGTTTTAGCAAAGACCCAGAACACTTTGTAGGGATTTTAGCTCTCAGCTTGCATAGAAGCATCACAAATTCCTAAGGATGTCACAGAATGAGCTGAAAACTATTGTTAGGGAAAGAGAATATGATCTACCCTGCTCAGCATACTACTATTTTGACCATCACCAGAACAGGTGATTTAGAGAATGCATGGATGGTTGGATGGATAGATGGATGGAAGGAGGGGTTGTCCTTATGTGGAAAGTGTATTGTTTGTTAATAATACTGGGCACTTAAGAGGAAAGAAAGTAGTTGGAAGAAGAAATCAGAATAGGAAAGAAAGAAAACGATATAAGGGAGTGATGACAGAAGCAAGCAGACAGGTGTGCAAAGAAAAAGATAGAGACATTTTGTAGGGTAGGGTAATATAAAAGCTACAGCACAGCTACAGGACAAAATAAAAAAACAATAGTGATGGTGGCAGTTAGAGATTTTCCTCTTTTGCTTTTTGAAAGTAATTTAAGATAGTGACAACTACCCATTTTTCCAACACAGTGGTACTTACACCAAATGAGTAGTATCCATAGACAGGGCCTCACCTTATGCAGTATGTACAGTTATGTTGATCAAAAAAGCAGAATGTGAGAGCCGAAAAAGAATAGAGACTGCATACGTTTGTGAGTATGTTTATCAATGTGTACATGTGTAAGTGTGTATCATGCATCCATTTTCTAAGCAGATTGTCTTGGTGAGAGGTGTAGTAGTAGCAGGCTGGACAGGGCAGATCAGAATTCCCTTTGCCCAGCAACACTCTTCACTTGATTCTGTGGGATCCTTAGGAATTACCAGGTGAACTGAAAGTTATAGTTCCATCAACATGTCCCATTTCTACCACAGCACCTCCTCCCAGTGGCCTGTGTCTGGAACACCTCTCATAGTAGATGGCAATGGAACAGCCTCCCAAGGAATCTAAACTACTTCACTAGACTCCTTTCATCCTGAAGGTACAGTGGCTTTACCCCAGAGCCTCTTGAAATACCAACATTCTTACTCGGTCACAAAGTGAGCCCAGTTAAGCTGCAAACTCATTTCTGATGCTCATATTAGAGATGTCATTCTCTTGATCACAATCCAGAGATTACAATCATTAATGACTATTCCATCAGCTACTCTCCAACCCCCCTGGACTTACTCCATTTATGCTGGGGCTGATCATGGATCCTGAGGGTGTGCTGAGGATTGGCTCATCTGTGCTTCCATCTGTGGGGGAATTTTGTAGGAATGATCTACCCACTTCCTTTCACCACCCGCCCCAATGCCACTGATTATATCTGAGGGCAACTCCCCTCTTTGGACTATGCCTCTCCTTAGGGATTGTATCAGTGAGTGCCCTCCCACTTTGGATAGGCATGCCCATCATTTCTCTGCCACTCCCATCAGCCACTTGAGCTGCTAATAGAACTCAAGTGTTCTGGGCACTAGTCAGCGCTTTATCCCTCCACACCACCAGAGTGGCTATTACACCACATATTAGTTGCATAGTCACAAATAACAGACTTTATGTAGCTCACAGTTGCATTAAGGAGACCTTGCTGTTTACTAGCACAAACTGAGCAGTATCCAGACAAGGCAGTGTAAGTATCTCACAGTCACCTGGGGCCTTTCATGACAGTACACTTCAGAGTAGGAAAAGGAACCACCCAGATTCAAAAGTTTGGGCTCTGGATCAAATGCTGTGTGTAGAGGTAAGGTTGATGAAATATAGCTGGTAGGATCTGGCTTCCGCAGCAGACAGATGTTCTGTGTACCAAGAAAATTTCCCATTTCTAGTATCTAGTCCTACTTACTCTGTTCTACTATTGCCTGACACTTGACTGCCATTGTACCTAACTTCCAGTCTTCATCTTGTGGGGGTGAACCACACAAAGGTTCAATTTGGCTTTTTTGGGGTTTATCCTGCCTAGACTATGTGGATCACCCAACCAACAGACACTCACTAGTGAATGCCTCCCCCTGTCTAGCATCACAGTGGGTCCTGGTATCCTTAGAACTCCTTAAAAAAAACATTAAGAATGGCACTGTGAGCATATCAGTATTTAGAAATAGTCTGGCAGAACTTTTTTTTTTTTATTAAAAGCATTTTTGTTGCAAGAGAACAAATGAAAAACAATTCGGAACATTCATAGTCTTCAAAAATTAAAAGCAGATAAAAACAGGATAATATCTACATATATAAGGATAAACAAGAGCATAAATCAGTTAGTCACAGCTGTAAAAACAGATCATATAGAATGCAAAACAAACTGATGAGTAGTATCATAAGGTTTAAAGGACAAATAACATTAAAGTCTAAACAAGCATATACTAAACTTACTGTCTTGCCTTGGTCCTAAAGAGCAATATGCCACAGTATTCATGCCATGTAGTCATATCCATTTGTCTACTGTACCATTTGTTAAGTTTGTGTTGGTGTTGAAAAAACATGAAATAATTTAATTGGGTGCAGATTTGCCACTTTTGAAAGAATGTGGATAACAGAGAGGCGCAGAACTTGTAAATTAGAAGGTAAGACAATTCATCCTTTCTCTTTGTGTAAACAATCCAAAGGCAGAATAAAGTCACAATTCTTATGCCATCTTTACAATGCTAGTGACATCATCAGTATTGCAGCTTAGGCATGGTCTCACCTGTTGTATTGGACATAGTTATGGGGGCTGCTTCAGAAGAAACAATGGTGTGTGTGTGTGTGTGTGTGTGTGTGTGTGTGTGTGTGTGTGTGTGTGTGTGTGTGTGTGTGTGTGTATGTGTGTGTGTGTGTGTGTGTGTGTGTGTGTGTGTGTGTGTGTGTGTGTGTGTGTGTGTGTGTGTGCGTGTGTATCTGCATTTTCCCTGACTTGACATCTCTCCCCAAATGGGGGGGGCTTATAGTTATGTTTCTAATACCCCATATCCCTCTTTGCCTCTCTCCCAAAAGTACTAACAAGTGTCATCTCATCTTAGTTTACAACTCATTTTAATCATACTTCCTTAGTTCTCAGAAACATGTTTTTAAGAGAAAGCATAGCCTCACAAATTATATTCTTCGAAATATGGGCAAAGGAACACTCATCAGGACTGCTTCCATTGATTTTAACCAAGGCAGTTGTCTCTGTGCAGCACCTCAAATTCACCCTGACCACTTACACAAGCTCACAGACTCTTACCCAGAACCATAGCATGGTGGGGGAAGAGGGTGGTTGTCCTGGACACAAGCTGTAAGGAGCCATGATCTGATCGACCAATCAAATCAACAGTGCAGAACTGGTGTCCCAATGATGCATTACCAACAATCAGTGATGACTGCAATTCGACATGCCATTTACTCATTTAGACAGTCAGAGTCACAGTTGTGCAACTGTTTAAATGACTTGAATGAATGAATGTTGTAATTATGGAAGAGCATCTTTATCCATGAACTTTGTAGATTTTTTTTTTTTACTCCCCCACAATATTTAACTGGATGTATAGCTGCCTGATCTATTATTTATGTATTGCATCAGCTTATCATTTTTGTGAGTTTTCTTAAAAAATATCTGCTGTCATTTTTTACGTCACTTCTGCTATATGATTGCTGTATTGTATCATTTGTGTTTATATCTGCCAAGGTCATGGAAGAAAGGGGCCTTGAGATCAATTCTCTTACCTGACTAACAAATAGCAAATAAACATGTTTCGCTCTGACAAACCATCTCAGACCAATTAATTTATGATTCAGCTCCATGGTTCTGTTAATTAAATATCAAAACTCTGAAGCTACAGTTTTTTTAACATTAAAATGCCTCTCACAGGTTCCTGATGCATGGTCAATCACTCCATCCTCACACGTATACATCACACAGTAAAACAATTTAAATACTTGGGTTATTGGGTCAAGAAAGAAATTACATTTTCAGTACATATCAGTTCCAAATGTAGGATTGTGCTTATTGAATGCCAAAAACTGTCACATCTACTTACTCCTGAAGGAAAATTCATGACTGCAAAATAACTGCTAATTTCAGCCTTGAAATATGGGTATGCAGTAGTGACTAAAAGTTCCTTCATTGATTGTAACAAACTAAAGGTGCTGGTAAATAAGATTTGCAAGTTTATGGTCCAGTCACCTTGTATCAAGTACCATTGTAAAACTCTTGCTAAGACAAAACTATTACCACTTCTGAAAAAAAGCCAGCATAGCCTCTCGTTCATCAGTTTACAAGATTCTTTACATGTAACATTGTCTCTTCTTTGGTGCTCATCTCAAGTATAAAATGTTTACTGGTAGCCTCAGGTGTGTTCCATTTGCTTTACAACCTCAAATTACTCCTTAGAATGCTTTGTCTCTTCTCCTTCAGGGGTCCTAAAGTAAGAAATGTGCTTATACTGCACATGAGGTGCCTAACAGTATTTCATCAGATCAGATCAAGGATGGAAAGCTGCCATGCTACCAATTTTGTGTGTAGCTGTAAACAACTTATTAATTTCCAGCCAATTTCAAGGAAAGAAATCACCTATGCTTGTTGGAATCTAGATGGCCATTCATTCACTTCAAATACACTATATGCATTTCTATGTTTTGGTGTTTCTACTGTAATCTGGCACTATCTGTAAATTTATTTATTTATTTATTCAATTTACCTGAGTGTTAACTGGGTAAGCCCACTGGACAAAATATTCCTTTGTTAGGGCAAACTGGGAACACTCTAAGTGGCTTGGTCAGAGTCACCCAACAGACAAGCAGAGATGGAAGGAATCAGATTTACCCTTGACTACAAGAATCAGTTATTTGCTTTAATCCTCAGCACTAACTACCACATAGTAGATCTATCATATATTTGATGTTCTAATGAGCTATGCATTACCATTGTTAGATTATAACTTTAACTATGCCTGTATATATTCTATGTTACAAAGTCGTAGTTGAGAAAAGTCCACTAGGTCCAGTTTGCCTGCTTTAAATAAATCAAAAACTGGGAGACATTTTGTTACACTCATTTGCAAATTTTGCATCATAGGAAATATGCACAATTACAAGGGTTTTCTTGAGAAGATCGAATGAAAGAGACATCTCCTAGAACTTCATCCGTAATGACAAGCACATCTTGGGTGGTAATCTTTCCCACCACAGCTGCTAGGATTAATTGGCAGCTAGTCCAGAGAATTAAGGCTATGAACTATTATTCAGATAGTTCCTGCAGGGCACAGCCTCATTTTTTCTCATGTAATCTTACTGATAACACAGGAGTAACTCAATTGTCAGTATCGTTATATGACTATTTACTTTGTTGACTTCATTAGAAATGTCATGATTACTTGTCAGTGGCTACAAACTGCTCTCTAAATGGTAACTTTGCTTTTTAGAATGACCGTTCCTTGTGGTTGTTATAGAAATGAACCACAACGAACGATCATTGTAAAGAGCAAAATTTTAATATAAGGAACCGTTGGTATCCACATATAACAGGGACCTGGTGCCATACCTCTCATCCTCTTAGTGCCAGAAATCCAGACATAGCCTAAAATGGGGGGGGGGCAAAAAAACAAAAACAGGGACAGCTATTTTACTTGTAACTGCATATCACATGCCCCAGAATTTACAAGTTTGCTTTTTAGAATGATTATTCTTTGTGGTTCATTTCTATAGCAACCACAATGAACAATTGTTCAAAAAATCAAACTTTACAGTCCGGAGCATATGGTAAGCAGTTACAAGTAAAATGGCTGTCCCTATTTTTGGTCTCTTGTCGTCGTCGTCATCCCCGCCCCTTATTTAAGGCTATGTTCGGATTTCTTGCACTAAAAGGATGACAGGTATGGCACCAGGTCCCTGTTATAAGTGATTACCAATGGCTCTTCATATTGAAACTAGTTTTAGAACGATCGCTCATTGAGGTTGCTATAGAAATGAACCACAATGAACGACTGCTCTAAAAACTAAAGTTTTAATATAAGGAGTAGTTAACAAAAAGGAGAAAGTACAAAGTTGTAAAATATTACCATAACGGTAGATGTCCTTCCCTTCACCACTGCAGTACTCATTACATATGGGATTCCATGCCACGAAGCCTGTTATCCGGTCAGTCTACTGAAGTCTACCATTGCTTTAAGGTACTCTGAACATCACCTACATACACCTCACGTAGCACAGGGCATAAAGGTGACATTCTGGTGTACCATCCTCAGAACTGATTGTCCCAATAGGAACAGCAGTCCAAGGAAAAACAGAGAGAACTGGCACATCCAGGAAGGAAAAAAAAGACTAGGAGGATGGAGGGAGTGAATACTGCAGCAGTGAAGGCAAGGACATCTACCATTATGGTAAAATTCTACACAACTGTACTATGTCCTTACATTCACCACTGCAGTATTCATTACATATGGTAGAGTGCCAAAGCTAAAGAAGAAACTTGGGTGGAGGAAGCAGCAGAGTCCTCTAAGAAGCCATGAAGAATGACATTAGCAAAACCAGCTCTAGCTCTAGAGATGCCATCCAACTTGTAATGTCTGGTAAAGGTATGCACAGAAATCCAGATAGCTGATTCAAGAACAGAATTAGTGTCTGAACCCTTGAACAAAGCACAGAAGAAGCCAGAGCTCTAGTAGAACGAGCCTTCACAAAAGAAGGAAGGCTCTTGCCATAAAAAGTGTAACAAAAAGATAGTTTGCTTGGAAACAGCCAATCCTAAAGACCTAGGATGAAAGGAAACAAACAAACTGATCAGATTTTCTGATAGTTTTAGTCTTATCCAAATAAAATCTGAGCTTTCTATGCACATCTAAAGTATGCAGCACCCTCTCACTGTCAGATTGCGGAGAGGGGGAAAACATTAAGCAAATTAATATACTGATTAAGTGACAACTCATTAACCACCTTGGGCATAAAAGAAGGATTAGTACACAAGGACACCATGTCCTCATGAAATATCAAAAAGGCGGACAAGCCATAAGGGCTTGCAACTCAGACACCCATCTGGCAGAAGTAAGAGCTAACAAAAGAACTGTCTTCCAAGAACAATATTGCAAGGAACCTGAAACAGCAGCCTCAAAAAATGTCGGAGACAATTTCACCAGAATAAAATTAAGATCCTAGGGAGGAGGAACAGGCTTCCTGGGAGGTCTAATATTAAGGATGCCTTTAAGAAATCGCTTAGCCTCAAATCTAGAAGCTAACAGGGGAGTTAAAGGCAGACAAGCAGAAAGAGCTGATTAAGTGGGCCATAATAGACGAATAGGCCAAACTAGCATTGAGCAACTCACACAAATAAGAGAGAACCAAAGGAACATCTACAGTGAGTGGGTCCAGGTCACGAGAAAGACACCAAACAGAAAACCTCCTCCATTCAGATAAGTAGGATTTCCTAGCACTAGGTTTCCTGGCATCCTGCAGGACCTGCAGTACATCCTCAAAAAAAAGGTGTCTATGACGGTTATGATGGATCAAAACCTATCACCCACAGTGTCAGTTGAAGTGTGGACAGGTGGGGATGGATGAGAGATCCTGTGTCTTGTATGAGTAGATATACCCTGTGAGGTAACTTGTGATGATTGCCCTTGGCTAGATGCAGTCGTAGAGGGAACTAGTGTTGTTGCGGCCAAAAGGGAATCACCAACAAGATTTTGGGAGCATCCTGCTGAATCTTGAACAGGACTTTCAGAATGAGAGGAAGGGGAAGGAATGCATAAAGAAACATCCCCTTTCAAGAAATTGAGAGGGTGTCCACCTTCCAAACCACAGGACTTGGCACAAGACAGAGGAAGTTGATTGTTCAGACAAAAGGCAAATAGATCTACTTGAGGAGTACCCCACAGGTGAACAATGTCCAGAAACACATCCCTGCAAAGCATCCATTTATGGGATTGAGTGAAAGACCTGCTCAGAGTGTCTGCCACAATGTTCTGATCTGAAGGAATACAAACTGCCTGAAGAGTCACTTGATACTTGACAGCCAGATCCCATACTAGAAGTGCCAGCCAGCAAAGAAGGTAAGATCTTTTTCCCCTCTGTTTGTTGATATACCCTATAACTGTGGTATTGTCCATGAATACCTTGAGAGGTTCCAGAAAGAGAAAAGAGGATGAAAGGCCTAAAGAGCCAGCATAAGAGCCCTCATCTGTTTGATGTTGATGTGCTCCTTCTGCTGACAAGGCGACCACACGCCTTGAACCTTCAGGGAACCAAACGTTGCTCTCCATCCCACTTCTGAAGCATCTGTGAACAGATCCTGAGAGGGAAGAGGATGATGAAAAGGGAGCCCTGGATTCAGAGAGAACTGCTGAATCCACCACAGATGTTCCTTCTTGAGACAAGGGAGAAGAGGAACTGTAAAGTCTAGAGGATGCGCATGTTGAAGCCACATCGACTTCAGAAACCAAGGAATTTCCTCATGTTAAGTTTGGACAGAGGAAGCATCAGAATGGTGGAAGCCATGAACCCCAGAGCTCTGAGAAACTTCCTCACTGTAATGGAGGCCAGAGGAATAAGAGTTTAAAAGTAAGAAATGAGAGTTAAGGCCTTTGGAGAAGGCAGGGATGCCAGCACTGGCACCGTCTGAATCCTGCAACCCAGAAAGACATGATCCTGAGAAGGAGTCAGGGAAGACTTTTTGTAGTTTATCATGAACCCCGGCCTTTGAAGAAGAGAAATGGTAAAATGAAGATTTTGTAAATGGACCTCTGGAGAGGATGCCTGAATCAGCAGGTCATACAAGTAAGGAAATATTTGGATCCCTTAAAGCCTGCAAAAAGCAATCACAGGAGCAAGGCATTTGGTAAATACCCTTGGGGTAGTTGAAAGGTCAAAAGCAAATCATAGAACTGAAAATGCCAGGAAGCAACAGACAAAAGCAAAAACCTCCTGAAACCAGGATGGATTGGTCTTAATGGGGAATCTGTCTCCCGCACTGGTTTTTACCCTTCGGGAATGACATCTGCAATGGTGAGGACTTCAGCAAACAGAAGAAATCACCGGAATTCCAATAAATAGAAAAAAAAATGGCAAAAATCAGACAGAGACAAACAGCATTTGGACTGATGGTAAAGAACTTCGGAGGATGGTACGCTAAGTGAGGAGTGTGTAGGTGACATTCAGCATACTTTAAAGCAATGGTAGACTTGGTCGACTGGCCAGACAATGGGCGTCATGGCAGGGAATCCCATACATAATGAATACTGCAGCAGTGAATGTAAGGATGCATTCTATGCCATTCCTCTCAGGTGCTTAGAGCAAGAACTCTGGACAAAGATAAAATAATGGGGGAAACAAAAAGAATGGGATGACCTTACAAACTTAGAAAATGGCGATAACAACAAGATGTGTTGGGTTTGATTTTCTGAAGGATATGAAATCTGAAGCTAAAAAAGCATGCCATTACATACTGACTTCAAAACAAACTGAAAGGAGCCACAAAGAACGATCTTTCTTAAAACCAATATTTTAATGTAACCATCAGTTGTTAAGCATCAAGTAAAACTACATGCTTTGAAAGTGCTTAACAACTGCTCCTTGTATTACAACTTTGTTTTTTAAAACTATCTTTTATTGCGGTTGCTACAGAAACTACATCATCAAATAAATAAATAAATAAATAAAATATATAAAAAACAGTAAATCAACTCAGGATACTAGAGAAAAGACCCTCACTGAAAAGTTGTACAGTTATTACCTGTGCAGAGACAGATGGCAACAAAGACGCAGAAAAGATGGAAGTGGAAGTCTGATTCAGTTGTGATAGGAAAGTAAAACCGAAATGTAGTTGACAATGTGAGCCAAAACAGGACTGGAACTGAAGACATCCAGGACATTTAAAAGAAAAATTACACTATGGGTGGGAATGTGAGCGACGTGGCAAAGTGGGCGTTACTTTGATCAGCTGTAGTATGGACCCAAATTTTAAACACTGGGATTGTCCCTTTGCTCTAGTAGTACATAATTCAGTGATGCTGATGCAAGTTTATTACTTAAATTTATTACTTAAATAAATAGCATACATTTTAATGCAAACATAATGAGCTGCAATATACACAGTATTTGTTTTATATTGTATTGTAGTGGTCCAATTATATTGCTGCTTCTTTCTTTACTTGTAGTTCCCTCTCGAGCTATTGTGCCGAGTACCCTATGAATATTCATCAGGCCGGTGAAGTCATTACCATGAATATTCATTCAGTATTCGAACTTGTCACCGCCTGTTGGGCGGTGGGCAGGGTTTAGGCAGGACTTGCTACTGCGCATCCTATAGGGGTACTGTGCTACAACAACACCCCTTTTTCTTCATAGTAACTGATGAACTTTTTAAATATTGGTCTATACATGGTTAACTCTCATGCTAAAACTCTGATGTAAATATCAGCTTGAATAACGTTATTCTCCTGTTTTAAAATTGTCATCCTTGTAAATATTAAATTTATGATTATGACAGGTAATATTGTCGGTCAGAAGAGCTTTTTTTCCCTGAACCTGCACTGAAAAGGGTTTTCTTCTCTATTACAAAACATGCTGGAGGGATAGTTTCCTGATCCAGAGACTCCCCATACTCTGGAATAGACTGCCCATACATGTCAAGCAGAGCGCCTCCTTGGCCCTCTTCAAAAGGAACCTTGACAATTGGATGGCAGATAGGAAATTCACCCTGGGGATCATGTCAGTTGCCCTGCTAGACAGGGGTCCAGGGAAGTAAATATTGTGGGAAGAAATATCCAGGGAATTGTTATGGATAGGCTTGTATAGGCCCTAGGGCCGATAGCCTAGTAATAACCTATGAACCTATGAACGGAGTTGGAATTTCATGAATAACAAAATGGAAACAAATAAATACAAATTAAATGTAAGTGTTGGCTTTGTTGAACTGCCTTAACTCACTGACCATTTCGAACAAGAATGGGCGTGCCTAGATTGAGTGACATGCTAACTGGCAGTGATGTAGCATGCAAATAATGCATGATTGACATGTCATGCAGATTTGCCTGTGACAGCATGAATATTCATTGTCTAATCATAGTTTACCCTCTTTGTCAATGTAGTGTGATGTCGGAGTTGGTATATTTAAGTAGCGGGGGTATGGGGGGTACAGGGGAGCTTGCTGGATTTGGGTTAAAATAGTAAAACAAAGCCCTAAAAACAACTGTCACTACATTTGCCTACCTCACTTTAGGAGATATATCCAGGCCAAACAGCTCACTGCTATATTTCATCAAGCTTATGTGAAAAAATAAATAAATAAATAAATACATATATATATATATATATATATATATACACACACATACATATACATATACATATATACACTACTGTGAAGGCTTTACTGCCCTAAAACAAACAGAAAAATAACAACTCCTGACGACTGCACTTTGACAGAATACTTAAACCTTCACCCAGAAAATTAAAATTATACTGATCCTTGCTTAAAAGGTAATGATGTTACAAGCACACTACTGAATGTGAGCTGCAACTTGACATCACATTTAAAACCCATTTCTCTATTGCTCTCAACAAATTGGGGCAAATCCAGCAACAATCAAAAACAAATCAAAGACATTTTAAAATGTAAGTACTATTAACAGGAAACACTGACACAAGAAGAGCGTGAATTGAGATACAGTTCCTGAAGTTAAACAGGTCTACAATTCTGATTACTGTCATTATTTATCACATGTAACTCACCATCTTCTCCTCAAAATTCACCTGCTTCAGAATGTATTAAGAGGGATGGAGCTAAAATATGTGCCAAAAATCAGGGATAGTTGAGATATATGCATTTCTAATGTAAAATGCATTTATCGGACCCCTGCACAGACCTTTGACATACAGAATTCTTTCCCAGTTAAGGTACCCCATAAAAATTGTCTGCACAAGAAGTAAATCAGACATTTAAGTCTACAGGTTTCCATTTGGTGTTGCATGCAATAGCGAGTTCTCAGTTGTTGCAGTGGCATGGGAAGTTGCACTGTGAATTGCATTGTGCTATTTTTCTGAGTTTATGTTGAACTTGTGGAACTGGGTGTCTGCGGATAATATTTTCTGAAGTAAAACAACTCTATAACTCTAATTATTCTCATTATTTATTAAGTGCAAGTCATAATCTTTCATGCAAAAGTCACCACTTTTAGGAGGGATTAAGACGGACAGAGTTAAAAATTTGAGCCAAAATCGTGGACACTTGACAGGTATGCTTATACAGCAGGGGAAAGTTTTGACTCAGTCAGCCTCCGTTGCCTACCTGGCAACCCTATTTCCATAATGGATTCATCCCGGATGAATATTTATGCTGATGAGTAAAACATCAAAATGATTATTCATGCATTTAGTAAAAGTCAGCTGGTTCTGTGTGTTACGCAGGGTTTGGCGATGCTTGCTACTGCGCATCTAGTGGGTTAAGGCAGGAGATGATGGCTCTCCTTCTGGCCTTTCATACCCATTTTCTTCCATGGTCTCTCAAAATCTTTACAGACAATACAACAGTAATGTGGTACATTTACAAAGGGGGACACTGTCTTACCTTCTGTCCACACTAGCTCTTCAAGTTTGGGATCTAGATGTCCAATATCAGGTGATTCTTCAGTTTGTTTATATTCCTTTAGAGCAAAACATTGTGGCAGACTCTCTGATCAGGTCCATAACACAGGCTCACAAATGAATGCTTCACAGAGATGTGATTTTGGACATTGTCCACCAGTGGGGACTCCTCAGGTAGACCTTTTTGCCTCCCCTCTGAACAAAAAACTTCCTCTCTTTTGCAACAGAGCCCCAAGTCCTCTGGAAGGTGGATGCCCTTTTTTTTCTTGGAAGGTGAAGTTTCTCTACACCTTCCCTCCTCTTCCTCTCAAACCAAGGGTCCTGCCCAAATCAGAGCAAGAATCCCCCAAAATCTTGTTGGTGACTCCCTTTTGGCCCAGACTGCATCAGTTCCCTCTTTTTCTGCACCTAGCCAATGGCAAACACCACAAGTAACTCACAGAGTGGACCTACTCATACAAGACAAGGGGTCTCTCATCCATTCTCACTTGTCCACTCTTCAACTGACAATTTGGGTGATAGGGTTTTGATCCCTGTTAGGCACCTTTTTTCTGAGGATGTGCTTCATGGTCAGCAGGAGGTCAGGAAACCCACTACAAGGAAACCCTGTGTGCCCAAATGGAAGAGATTTTCTGTCTGGTGCCTTGCTCGTAACCAGGATCCGCTTTCTGTGGAGATTCCTGTGTTCACTCTTATTTGTGTGATCTGCTCCATGTTGGGTTGACATATTCTTCAGTCAAATCTAACCTTTCAACTATTTCTGCTTGTCTGCCTTGTTCTCCTCCTTTGACCTCTAGATTTGAGGTCAAGCAATTTTTTTAAAGGTGTCCTTTATATTAGGCCTCCCAGGAAACCTATTCCTCCTTCCTGTGACCTTAATTTTGTTCTTGAAAAGTTGACTCAGGCTCCTTTTGAGTCTTCACCTTCAGCTTCCTTGCCACACTGTACATGGAAGACTTGTCTTCCTTTAGCCCTTTCATCAGCTAAGAGACTGTTTGAGCTTCAGGCCCTTATGGTTCCTCTTTTTAGTTTTTCATAGAAACAGTGTGTCTCTTTGTATTAACCCTTCTTTTATGCCTAAAGTGATTAATGAATTTTCTCTTAAATCAGTCTAATTTGTCCGTGTTTTCCTTCTCTGCAGTCTGCTAGTGAGAAGGTTCTTCACACCCTGAATTTGCATATGCATAGACAGCTCAGGTATTGTACAGCAAATAATCCCACAACTCAGGATAAAGCTGCCACTCAACACAAAAAAAGTGTACTAGCAAGCAAAAGAACAGTGAAAGCAAACGATGGCTCCAGATTCAGTATAAAAAGTCTATTAATCAGTATGTAAGCACTTTCACAGTATCAGGCTTCAGTTCCTAATACTGTGACAGTGCTTACATACTGTTTAAAGGACTTTTTATACTGAATATGGAGCCATCGTTTGTTTTCATTCTTCTTTTCCTTGCTAGTACAGCTCAGGTATTATTTGGATAAGGCTAAGCCATTTCTAAGTCTGAGCAACTCTTTGTTTCTTTTTATCCCAGATCTCTAGATTTGGCTCTTTCTAAGCAGATCATCTCTTCATGGATTGCTAAGGCCATTTCTTTTTGTTACTCCTCTCATGGGAACAGCCTTTCTGCCTCAGTAAAGGCTCATTCTTCCAGGGCTGTGGCTTCTTCTGGTGTTTTTTTTTCCCCAAAGGACTGGATGCCAATTCCATCCTTGAGGCTGCTACTTAGTCCTCTGTCCATACCTTTACTAAACATTACAAATCGGATGTTGCTTCCAAAGCAAGAGCTAGCTTTGCCAGAGCTATCCTACATGGTTTTCTGGAGGGTTCTTCTGGGCCTTCCTCCTCCCAAATTCTCTCGAGCTTTTGTACTCACCCTCTAGCGAAGAATACTGCAACAGTGCTATGAAAAGACATAGTACAGCTGTGTAAAGTCCTACCACAACAGTAGATGTCCTTCTCTTCAGTGTTGCAATATTCGCTCCCTTCCTCCTCCCCTTTTTTCTTCCTCTTCTTTTTTCCTTCTGGATGTGCATGTTACTCCTTCTCTCCTTGGACTGTTGTTCCTCCTGGGGCTATTCAGTTCTCAGGTATGTACATTGGTACATCATCTTTATGCCCTAAGCAGTGAGCATACGTGTGACGTACAATGTCCTGGAAATCCTAAGACTTTGGTATACTGGCCAGATGTTGGGCTACCCTGGGCAGGAGATCTCTTTAATGAAGAATACTCCAACAGTGAACAGAAGGACATCTGCTGTTATAGTTAAGATTTTTCACAACTGTAGTTTTTGATGCTAATCAAGTTATAGAATACTGCAAGTAGTAGTACTATTTATAAAAAATCTGCAAATAACCCTGATTCAGATATTTCAGCCAATAAAATGGCAGGTTAATCTTTATCTTCTCCCCAGTACTGACAGGAATACAGATAATGCCTAGCTTGTCTATTAGTGACAAAATCTAATATGCAAATAACAGGATGTATTTACTTTTGTTGTTTGGTATCTGGGTGGGCAGAACGGTACAAGCCCTTTTCTTCCATGACCTGGACCACATGGCAAATACAATAAAGGTGCAATAGCTCATTTCAGCAAGACAAAGAGCACTACACAATTAATTGCAGTTGGTAGAAAACCTTAAGTTGATATGCATGTACACTACAAATCCATGTATATTAGTACAGGATCAGAATACTTAAAAGAAAAAGATATTTGCAGTGGCTGTACATGACAGAAATATGAGTAAGTGTCAGAGTTCTAGTTTGTTTTTCAATTACTACTACTGGGCACTGTGTACTGAGTAACGATATCTAGCACCTATTTCATCTGCTTGTATCACTGCACTACAGGGTAAGCCACATAGTTATCAATCTTTAAAAAAATTACTCCCAGTACAGAAAAACTCTTCTCACAAATGGTTCAGGTCACTTCTGCACAGAGTGTGGCTACTAATGTATGAGAATGGTTATTTCTGTGTCTGCTTATATTTTAGTACACTTAACTATCTGCACTCTACATTCAAAAGTACACCAGCTAGTTGGGCAGGCATGTTATTCAGCATCATTTATTTTTAGTTATTTTGAGTGCTGCTTTTTGGATCAGACAGAAAAAAAAAAGACATGCTGAAATGGAACAAGCCATTTGATGACACCTCTCTTCCAGACTTAGCATGGTGTATAATATGCTTCAGATAATTCACTAACTGGTTTAAATGTTTATAACCATTTCCAGGTTGGTATTCTCAACAGTGGGGCTGAGGTGGATGTTAGACAACAAAACAGTTTTTATTTTGTTAAAGGACTTTAGTAGTTTATGAGATAGGATTTCAACCAGGGCATGACAACCAGGGGCCTGGTACCATTCAACAGCAGCCAAATGTTAGTTTAGAAATTCTTCTGTCATTAGATGAAATTGTAATAAAGTTTTTCTTTATTGTATTGCTTATAAACAAAGGGATTACGTCTAAATCTAGGGACGTCATTGCTCCCTTTTACTCAACTCTCATTAGGCCAGTCATTGACTATAACACCCCCTTTGGCATGTATCTGTCCAGACACATTCAACAACTGGAATCACCCACTAAAATTTCTTATTAAAGGGATACAAGGCCTGAACAATGTCCTACATTGACCGACTCAAAGCTCTATCACTATAGACAGTATCCTACAAACTTCTAAAAGGTGACCTGTGTTAGCAAGTAAGGCATCCTCTGTCCCATTATTGATGGATTTACTGCACATCAACAAGTCAAATGGTTCAAGAGATACTCTGTCTAGGGATCTAAACCTCTTCTGCAACAGAGTGGTTTGAAGGGACAGGTGTATTTTGCAGAGGATGCCGCTGCTATGGAACAGACTCTCCAGCCACATATAAGAAGGTTCCTCCCTATCCAATTTTCAAGCACAATTTAAGATCTATGGATGGGGAACAGAATGTTTACACCAGGACTGTCCTCTGTACTACTAATGGACAGATGCAAGCCCTAAGTGCTTTATCCCATGTGTTGCCCCACCCATATTATCTATGGTATGAACCCTGTTATTTTTTAGGAGTAATATATAATTATCGATGGGTGGTGTCAGTCTGCAACCAAATGGGATTGGTTGTTTTGAGCAAAAAAAGGTAAAATGGATAGGTTTAAAATGACCCACAAGAGCAGCTAGCCTAGTACAGACCTTAGACGAGGCTGTGTTGGTTACCCATCTCCCAGGCTAGGCAGAATCTGTGTAGGGTTGCCACCTGTCCCTTTTTGTGAGGGACAGTACCTGTTTGGAAAGTTCTGCAATGCGGAAAAACTAAAACAATGGCAAATGTCCTGAGATTTTAGGACAAAAAATATTTCCAAAGTTTTCTTTTATTTGCATAAAACAGTTATTTTGTATCTGAAACATCTAAATATTATAAGAAATAGCATAAACAACTAACATGCTGCAATAAGAAGCTTTTATTTAGACAAAAACCTGAAATTCTGTATTCTGTACTGGTCGTGGGTATGCTTTGTCCTGCAAAATCTCACATTTCTACAAACAAAAAGTCCCACTTTGGGCATTTGAAAAGGTAGTAATCCTAAATCTGTGACACTGCTGAAGTTGTCCCCAGAATAAAGAGACTGAACAAACTCCCAAGAATAGAGGGAACAAACAAATGGAGAACATATGTCTCCATCTCTCTTAATTGTCTGGTTCTGCCCTTCAAGCTTACCTCATTATGAGTATTAAAATGCCCATGCTCCGCCTACTTCCATAATGAAAAGGTCTGTCACACATTGAATGTTACCAAAAAAAAAAAATCTATCACAAAAGTAGATAATATTGAATTATATTGTAAAAGAACTTTGTTCCACAATTCTGTCAGCTTCTTGCTTTAAAGTCTTAGTGTGTTCCAATTTGCAAATGGTTTCACATCACGACAGGTAGTCTTCCACATTTTGGTCAAGGATGGTTGAGTTATGCCTCCCTCAGATCTTGTTACCTGGACGACGACGATTAGATCGTAAATTACGAGATAGAAAGGGTGTTTTGTTGTATGAACTGTTGGCAAAAGTGCTTGAGTATCTTTCTTCTCAAAAGACAGCTGTTTGCGTATTTCCTTCTAAGTAGCCCACACTGTTAAACAGGGACAATTTTGTGAATGTAAGCAGACATTAGGAGCTGGTATAATATAGTTCATGAAGTTGCTATAATCCAGTGATGATGAACTGTCTTCCTTGAAGTATAAGAACTGTAATTCCTACTACCCGACTACCCTTTCCCATGTGACTTTATCTCTTACTATCTCAGCTGTGTTTCAGGTACAGTTCTGTACTGTAACGTAAACTGTTTCTGGCACAAGTAAATTCAATAACCCCGAGGTGACCTCCAATCCTGTGTGCTCACCCTGCACTTACAATGCTGCATGCCGATTACAGAGGACGTTGTCCCTCCTGTTCAGCACCGACATGGAGACTGGTGTTTTGTTAATTGCCGTTAGTCTCATGTGACTAAGTGGTGCTAGTGAAATGGACCTGTGTTGCATAATGATACAGTGAGCTGGGTGGCAACTCTGAAAACAGATAAAATTGAATGTAGTGCGCTTAAAGTTACTATTTTAAGTTGGAGCTTGTCCAAAAAGGGTCATTAACACTGTCTCTTCATGAGTTGTATGCTTGGCCATTCCTTGGATAAATGGTTAGCACATTTCAAATAGATGAATTAGTCATTAATGTTTATTTATTTATTTATTTATTAATTATTTTATTTTACATTTGTTGACCGGGCTAGTCCAACTGGATATATGTCCATTTTCAGTAGAGGCCCGGGGAGAAAAGCTCCACTAAAGATAATAGCAACATCAGATACAGTACGTTTTTAAGACTAGAATACAAGTTATTTACATAGTAGCTTAGTGATCAAAAATTTTACAAGACAATAGTGACACATATTTATATGGTAGAGACAAGTACATAGAGTAGAGAGCTTGCTAAACATGAACAAGCTCTGTAGAAGCTTCTAAGAAAGGGTAAGTTAGTACTAACTTTAGTTAGCTGACAGCTAATGCACTCTGAGCTTAATAGGAAGGTGGACAAAGCATAGCAGTAGTGAGATAAGTATAGATTAAGTATGAAGGAAGGAGATGATCTGGGTTTGTGCATGGACATAGCCAGTGATTTTTAAGGTATTCTTTGAGTTGCTTTTTGAAAATTAGTGTAGAGGAAAGAGATGAGAGTTCCCTGGGAAGCAGGTTCCAAGTTTTACCCACAGTGTTGGAGAACAGAGAGTCCCCAGCCTTATTGTTAGATTTATGTATAGATACTAGTTTATTTGCTGAGTGTAGAGTTGAAAGATTTGTGTAGGGGGTAATAAGGCTAGTGAGTATTGGAGTATTACAAGGATGATAGAGGATCTTGTGTGTGATAATAAGTTGGTAAAATAGAATTTGATTATGGGGTTCTAGCCAAACAATTTGTTTTAGATTGTGACAATGGTGGGTTCTGAATGGGGAGCTTGTGGCAAGTCTGGCAATGTTATTATAGGAGGCTGCAAGTTTGTTGAGGTTGTTTTTAGAAAGACTGGTATAAATCTGTGAGGCGTAAAGGAGGGTAGAGATAAGATGGGTGTGGGCAATAGTAGTTTTAGCTGTTGGAGTAAGGAAGGGTTTAATCCTGTAAAGGGAGCCTAGCTTTCTGTTAACTGATTTTATTGTAGTATTGATGTGTCTGTCAAAGGTAAGGTTATGATCTATTGTTACTCCTAAGAGTTTGGTAGTTGAGTTGGGAGATATAACAGTGCCATTATTAGATAATACTGTGAAGTCTATTTGTAAGGACTTTCTTGTTAGATTGAAGAGCAATAATTTCATTTTTTGGGGGTTCAGGAGAAGGCAGCGCTGTAAGAACCAGTTTTCCAATATGTTAAGTACATTTTGGATGAGGGATTGGAGTTCAGATAATGAAGTAGCGGAGCATATTAATGTTGAATCATCTGTATATTGTACGCAGGTAGCTTGAGGAATTGTTAAATTAAGGTCATTAATAAAAATTGAGAATAGGAGGGGGCCCAAAATAGAGCCTTGAGAGACACCAAGGGTAACAGGAAGATGTGTGGATAGTTCATTATCCCAGAGCACAGCTTGTTGTCGGTTCTCTAGGTAGGAATTGAACCATTTTAGTGCATGTGTATCAAGGGAGAGGGATTTAAGTATATCCATAAGAAGCTAATGGTTAACCATATCAAAGGCTTTTGAGAGGTCAATAAAAAGTGAGGAAGATAGAGTGTTGTTATTACGATTTTTGTTGTTGCAGTCAGAAAAGGATAAGAGGGCAGAGGTGGTGCTGTGGAATGGCCTAAAACCATGCTGACAGCTAGCTAGTAAGTTATTTTGGAGAAGGTGGTTGAATAGTTATCGGTGGATGCATTTCTCCATTAGTTTTGCTAAGGGAGAGAGTAGGGCTATTGGTCGAAAGTTAGAAAGTTCAGTAGAGTTACCTCCCTTATGTAGTGGGATGATATGGGAGATTTTCCAGATAGATGGGATAGTTCCTTCAGTAATTGTCCTATTTATTAGGATGGAAGTGGGACAGGCTATAACTTTAGCTGCTTTTTGCAGATATTCTGCTGGCAGAAGGTCAGCTGAGGGGGTGCATGGTTTAAGTTTTTGGAGTAGGGTGCAAATGAGGGATGTTGGAACTGGTTGTAGATGAAATGAGGGCAATAAGCTAGTTATACCAGATGACAGGCTTGTGCTAACAGAGGGTAGAGAATGTCGTAAATAGTGCTGTTTTTTTGGAAAGTATCTTGGTTTTCAGAGTTCCTGTAACACCAAACAACACAACTTTTACCCCATTACATGATTAGGTTTTTCACAATTAATTCCAGACTGTAAAAACGGTAAACTGAAATGAGCCGAATATGAACTCCTGCAGTCCTCAAAAGTCAAAGGCTGGGTGGGGGCTTAGTTTACTTTATGGCTGTAAATAACACTATTAAGCTTTTGGAAGTGGGAATAGTGAAATTATTTTATTATCTCTGGACAACATCATAAACAAGTTAGCTGATTTATTTTTTCCTATCATGTAACTGCTTCTCTTTACCTATCACCAGTATATATGAATATTTGCACTCCAAACAGGTCTTTTACTGTTTAAGTTAGATTTGCTCCCCCGAAATTTATTGATAAATGAAGCCAATGTATGAATACACAGGAAACAAACATGCATTTTTATATCATACTTTATCGGGTCACATCCTACCACATTAATGAATAATGAGTGGGACAGTGTAGGTAAAGACTATATCATCCTGGCACAAGCATTACCTTAGAAGTAAGGCCTTATAGGCATCCAAAATTTTATGTCAGAAGTGGGATTTGAACCCACACTTCCAGGGGAGACTACTGCCTGAACATAGCACCTTGGACCACTCAGCCATCCTCACTTAGTAGTAACAGTTGTCTCATCCTTCTTTGATCCATTTTGCTGATCGTGTTTGTGCTTTTGTGTAACTGTTTCAGTTGCTGTCATGTTTAAGATGTGGCAGTTATCAAATCAGTAAATATATCCATTAACTTTTCATCTAATTTGCAGGTGAGAGTAGAAAAAAATGTTGAGGGAGGCATCTCTTAACTAGGGACTGTTTCTTTGTATCCATCAGCAGTACTTATTAATATATGCATTCCAAACAGGTCTTTTACTGTTGCAGTAATATTTGCTGACGTTTGTTCCCCCAGAATTTTTTGATGAAAGAAAAGAATGTGTGAATATATATACGCACAGCAAACTCATTTTTACTATACTTTTTTGGTAAAACATCCTACTGCTCTGATGAATAATGTGTGCGTCAATATAAGCAAAGATTAGATGACAATATCGCAAGAACTAACTTGAAAGCAAGGCTTGCATATGTACTCAAAATTTAATATCAGAAGTGAGATTCAAAACCACACTTCCAGAAGAGATTGCGACCTGAAAGCAGCCAGCGCCTTAGACCGTTCGGACATCCTGATTTAGTAGGATGCTTGTCCCGCTCTTTTTTGATCCAGTTTGCTGATGATGTTTCTGCATTTGTGTAACTGTTTCAGTCTTGTTAAAAATGTTGCAATTATTAGCTTTTCATCTAATTTGCAGGAGTGAACAGTAGAAAAATGTTGAGGGAGGCATCCCTAACTAGGGACGGTTTATTTTATCCATTTACAGTACATATTAATATATGCAATCCTAACAGGTATTGGCGAAAATGAAGTGTATTAAACCACCACCGAGTTTGTGCAGGAATGGGCATGCCCGCCGTGATTGACATGCGGGAGGGCGGAGATTAACAACTGCAATGTGCCGTGATTGACACGCAGTGCTAATGTAATGGGAAATCCGTTTCATGTAGCAGAAAGGTTATAAACGTTTTCACATTACATATAATTACTGTTATACGTTTATACATATAATGTTTTCTGTATTTAGGGTTATTCAAGTGATTTAACAGTCTGTACATCATACACCTGTTGAAGAAAAGTGGGAGACCCTACTTCTGGTCATATTTTACTGGCATGTCTGTTAAAAAAATCAGAATCAACTAGAGGGGATGCATGCTCCTGGAAGCTACTGTAACCAGACTCCCATATTACCACTACTCATTAAGTCACCTGAAAACTCTACGCAAATAACACTAAACAAGGGAACTGAAACCTTCACTGGTTTGGAGCTGAGGAGTACAAATTACGGAGTTCCTATCAACAAACACACACAAACGACTTAGCTACACTACACACACGATCTGAGGCATGAAATCCTTTCTACCGTCAACCTACCAAACAGAGAAAGATCTGTTTTTGTAAAATGCACATAAGATAAATATATGTCGGAATGAAGCTTGGGCTCAGTAGAACATCATATACCAAAACATCTTAAACATTAAATTTCAAATCCCTCCTTGCAGTTTTAAAGCCATCTGTACTACAAACAACCAACATCAAATGTGTAAACAGGTTACTCGACACAAAACCAAAAAATACATTGTTAAAAATCACGATCATTGCTTTCGGGGGAGGGTGGCTACTAACTTACAGCATACTGTAGTCGGAAGTTCTGCCAAAACAGATACAAAATTCATAATTTAAACACACCCCTTTAACAATCAAACAGTACACACGTATTTTGCAATAAGCATATAATTACTGTTATAAGTATATACGTATGTTTTCTTTATAATTTTGCTAATCTGTTTGTAGGTCTATATTACCTAGTGTTTTGGTGGGCGGTGCGGACAAAATGGTCGCAGGCAGGGTTTGGGCGGGGCTTGCTACTGTGCATCTGGTGGGTTAATACACTTTAAATTCGCCCAGGCATTTTACAGTAACGTTACCACCTGTCCCACTTTGTGAGGGACAGTCCCTCTTTGGGCAGTTGTGTCCTGCAAAATAATTGAAAAAATGCAAAATGTCCTGATATTCTAGGACAAAATTATTTCCTATATTTCATGTAATAGTTGCATAAAACAGTTATTCTGTATCCAAAACACCTAAATGTTATAAGAAACAGAATAAGCAACTAAAATGCTACAAGAATAAGCCTTTATTTAGGCAAAAAAGTGAAGTTCTGTCCTTCATACTGACAGTTGTTTTTTTTGCCCTGAAAATCTGACGTTTAGACCAAAATTGTCCCACTTTGGGCATTTGAAAGGGTGGCAACCCTATTTTACTGTTGCAGAAAATTTTGCTGACATTTGTTCCCCTGGAATTTATGTAGGGCTGTATACGCTCCGCAAACACATTTTTAATATACTTTTTTGGTTAACATCGTGCCGCACACATGCACTAAGTAGAAAGCCAGGCCTAGGTGCTCAAAATGAGATGTCAGAAGTGGGATTCGAACCCACGCCTCCAGAGGAGACTGCGACCTGAACGCAGCGCCTTAGACCGCTCGGCCATCCTGACATAAACAATATAATTCCCAGATCATTTTAAAAGTTAATAATTAAGTTAAGAAGGGTTTAATGAAGTAATATTCAATTCTGTTGCTTCTCAGTGTTTATGTAATGGAGCGCAGATCCTCATATCTGGAAGGATTTTTGCCGGTTTCATTCTGCTGGCGTGGTGACAAAACAAAGAGCAATACTTCAAATTACCTGTAGTGAATTTGTCGAGATAAACTGGGTAAATGGAAAAATATGAAAATGAAATTAGAGCTTGTAACGAAATGATACTATCCTAGAGCTAAACGTTGGAATGACCTCCCGCTTTGTGACATCTTTAATGAACCAATCAATAGTTCTCCTCCCCACAGTATCATATTTATTTGAACGAATGAACGCTTAACCCCTGATCCGGTGATATTTTTGTTCCGTGTGGAAATGAATTTTTTTTAATTTGGGTTCCGTCAAGCCTTATAGTCACTACTTTGCCCTGTCTAGCATCTTTTCACTAATGTAGCTCCAGTTATCATTATTTGTCAGAAACCAACAATATTTATGTTGATAAATTGGTCTGCTGTAGTAACTGTGTAGTAAAGAGCGCTACAGATAACAACGTTTTTCTTCTAGCGTCAGATGCAATGTACTGTTGACCAGCTGTTTTATCTCGACTTTAATTTAGCTGTTTTTTTCAGCACTTTTCATCCTGCCTACAAGGATTAGTTACTAATATTTCCCTGATAGTGATACCCCCCTTTCTCTGTATATATTAAAGAGGATTCTTACTGAATGGGGGCATGCACATTAACTGTTTCATCACCGAAACCACACAAATGAAGTAATGTGAAACATGTAATCGCTAAAATCACTCAAAATACACTGTTGTCAAATATTGTAACATGGAAAATGACTTGTGAGAAGAGGCTGCGAAATGAACGCAGCGCCTTAGACCCATTGGCCAGCTTAACGTGTAAAGCAAGTCTCTTAGGACTATCTTCAAAGATTAACAGTTTTTCATCTATTTTTATTGTAATATAAAATCATTACTTTGAATTGGTTAAGACTGACAAGAAAGGCACGGCGACTTATACTGTTGCCTCCCAGATGTGTGGCAATTGGGTTGCCACCTTTCCCAAAGTGGGGCATTTTGTATTGTATTGCATACCCAGAACCACTGCCGAAGGATTATACTTCGCTTTTTTCATAAACAAAAGTTCACGCTTTTATCATTTTAGTTATTCCTGTTGTTTCATATAATAGTAAGGTGTTTCAGATACAAAATAAGCTTTTTACGTGACCATTAGAGAAAACTTATGAAATCATTTTTGCTATAAAATCTCAGGACGTGTGCTATTTTTTATGATTTGTTTTATTTATTTATTTTTGCAGGACGCACTTTAAAGACTGAGAGGTGGTAACCCTATGCGGCAATTTCTATAATGGAAATTCCATTGCAAGTATGCAAGTCCTCATCTCTGTGAGGTTTTCGCCGGTTTCTTTCTTTCTAATGACATAATGGTGACGAATTCATCGTAGTGCTCGCTGCCAGGATATGAAAATGAAAGTAATTACTGCAGTCCACCAAGGACTACAAATAACCAGCTTGAGTCCACCAAGGACTACAAATAACTAGCTTGTTACAGACAGTACCACTACTGTATGTCACAACTTCGGATCAAAACTAGGCTTAGTGTATACGTTTTGCCAGTGCCCCAGCAGCCAGGTTAGGTTATTCACTTCAATAACTGAGCAGTTAATTCCGTTTTACTCAGAGCCATTAATTAAGAAAACTGCATGCTTACAATGTAACTTATGTCAGCACTAGCGGCAAATGACAGACTCAGTGAGCGGGATAAAAGCACCCCATTCAAAAGGGTTTGAGGCTCGGTACGACACAGCAGATATACTGTATTTAACCTTCCATTCTATGCTGTCTGTACCTGATATATTTCATATATTGTACTGAGAAAGTGTCTGCTATAATCTCTTTGGAAGTTTTTCTCACATGAAATAAGATTTTGACCGTTTTCCCCAGCGCCTCCGCTTGCGTGACCCAATTGGACCGTGAGCTAAAAGAAAGAAAGTAGCTGTATAAATGATTCTCGGGTACAGAACAGCTCCTGCTGCATTTAATTATATTAATATTATTAATCGATAAGGCCGCTCATTTTTTCAATTATAATTTTGACTTGAAATCTATTACAGGCATAGGATTCATTAAACGCAGGAGGTTCTTGGCACAGCTCTCAACCTTCCATCTCCAAAATGAGGAACACTAGCATTCATAATGTGGAACAAATGGGCAAAATGTGGAACAAAGTTACGGCTTACTAATAACTTCAACTATGAAGGCTATAGGATAGGATGGTTAAACTGTGCTGGTTTTACTTATAAAAAAACTGTTAACGACTTAATATGATCCATTGCTATTTACTGTAGATATCAGTTAAAAACCTCCTAACACTGAATGTGTGATAGACCCTTTCAATGTGGAACTTTGAAGAGCGTGAACTTTTTAAGACCTCAGATGAGGTACACTTGAGAGGTGTTCTTGATTGCTCCTTTATCGCAACTGCAGTTTTTAGCGTTAGACCACATAGATGTCTTCACCCTTATAAATAACCGGTTTGTAGGGAAAAAAAGTGCATTTATTAGAAGTAGGATTTAAACTCGGGACTCAAAAGGAGACTTTAACTTAATTGTGGTGCTTTAGACCAGTCGGTCATATACTGACTTAACATTGCTTAGGCTGTCACTACTGTCTTTGATGCATTTTGCTGAGTTTTTTCCCCTTTCATGTAGACCTTTCATTAAAACCAGTAAATATTTCAGTTACGTTTTGATCTAATTTGCAGGAGATGTCAACAACAGAAAAAAATGTTGAGGAGAGAGGAGCTTGTGTAATTAGGGACTGTTTCTATTTACCCGTCAGCAGTACATATGAATACATGCCCTCGAAAAACATGTATTTTACTGTTGCAGTTAAATTTTCCGGCAGAATGAAGTGAATGTATGAATATACATACGCACCCCAAATGCATTTTTTTACCATTCCCCTTAACTTTACAGGTAAGCGTCTTACCGCACTGATGAGTAACCGTAGGGTTACCACCTGCCCCACTTTGCGAGGGACAGTCCCTCTTTGGGCAATTGTGTCCTGCAAAAAAAATGGCAAATGTCGTGAGATTTTAGGACAAACATAGTTCCTATATTTTATGTAATAGTTGCATAGAACAGTTATTCTGTATCTGAAACACTTAAATTTTATAAGAAACAGAATAAGCAACTAAAATAGTTGTTATTTAGGCAAACAAAAGTGAAGTTGTGTCCCATGTACTGGCCGTGGCCTGGGTATGTTTTGCCCTGCAAAATCTGACGTACCAAAACGTCCCACTTTGGGCATTTGAAAATGTGGCAACCCTAGGCACTTGTAGGTAATGATTTGATGATTATATTACAATTAGAAAGACTATCTTGAAAATGAGGTCTAAATAGGCGTCTAAAATTTCTTATTTGAAATGGGATTCAAACCTACGCTTTCAGAAAACACATAGCACAGATAGCGCCTTAGACCGCTTGGCCATACTGCCATTCGTTCACTGTAACATTTTTGTCATTCTTTTCAAACTCTCTGTATATGTTCTAGCAAAAAATGTGATTTTGAAAATGCAATTAATAACTACAAAATGAAGCATACAGCATTTAACGTTGCCGTCTTTCATCACTTCCTTTCCAGTAATAATTCATAATTGCGGCGCCTTACTTTTGACGTGTGCAAGCAGGTCCTACTCCCAGTTGGAGTGAGTTTTATTTACAATTCCTTTTAAAGACAAGCTGGTTAGAGAATCGGAAATGTTTCAAACAGCCTGCTCAACATGTGTGTGGATTTTGAGATCTGCTTGTGCCCCGCCCTCTCCTGGTTCCACAACTTATATAGTGGGAAAACGAATATATAGCACAAAAAAGTAATTAATGTGGTCCAGCAGAAACTACAAATAGCAAGTATGTTATGCCTTGACAGACATTGTAAGGAAAATAACTGATTTACAAAACGTTCTCGACCGCAAACGTAAGGGGAAGGCATTCCTCTCAACTGTCCGCGATTTTGACTGATATAATTCAGCCAATTAATCCCTCCTAAAACGGGCGACTTTTGGGAAAAGGCAGTTAATTACATTTAATACATAATAACAAAAATAGTGCGATAGACTGATTATACTTAAGAAAATGTTCTTATGTTGTCAATGTCTCAGTTAATAGTAATAACATTTTAAGTGTCCAAAGCATGATTATGTATTTATGGATTTGTCCCAGATTGGGGGGGGGGGGGGGTGCTCCACAGTACCTCAATTAAATGAAGAGAAACAATATAGTGGGACTTTCAGCCCCCCCCCCCCCAATATTCGGGAGTGCCTTCGACTGACTGACAGGATAGAAGTTTCGCCTGAACAGTCAGAAAACCGTGCATTTTCAGCTATTTATGGCTAAAAAATGGTGTACTGAAGATTTACTCTGAGCTACTCCACAATGGTACCTCCTATACCGAGCCAACAGATATTGCCAATATACTGGACAATAGATTCAGTGCAAGTTTACCCCTCTCTCCCTCCCAAAGGACCTATCGCATTAACAGTAGATTGCTAGACACCCAGTATTATTGCTGCACAGGTTAAAACAGCACTGTCCAAGTCCAAGCATACAGCTTCTAGGGGACCTGACATTATCCCTGGTTGTGTGCTACATGAACTACAGAGTGAACTGGCACCTCACCTGTGTGCCCTGTTCAGTTACAGCCTCACCTCAGGCTTTGTCCCTAACGAATGGCGCACTGCTACAGTCATCCCTCTCCACAAAGGAGGAGCGACTACAGACCTTGGGAACTATCGCCCCATTAGCCTAACAAGTCTGATATGCAAAGCCATGGAATGCATCATCATGGACCTAATAAACAAGGATATAGAGAAACTCCAAACTCTGGATCCCACACAGTTTGGTTTAGTGAAGGGTAGATCATGCCTGCTCAACTTGGTCGACTTCTTTGAGTCACTCATCAGAACTGTGGATGAAGGCAAGGTGGTTCACACAGCCTACCTTGGTCTGGCCAAGGCCTTTGATACCATTCCCCACTCAGGAATCCTAGAAAAACTCAGTAAGCTAGGCATCAACCCCTGTATCACTAGGTGAGTTGCAAACTGGCTCACAGATAGAACCCACAGTGTGAAAGTAGCTGACTCCAAGTCAGACTGCCGACCAGTCACGAGTGGAGTCCCCCAGGGTTCATTCCTGGGTCCTCTCCTGTTTGGAATCTACTTCTCTGAAGTCTAGGCCAACACAAAGGGAATCTAACTGACAAAGTTTGCAGACAATTGCAAGTTGGGAGCTATTATTAACTCCTCAAGTGATGTTGACATCCTATAAAGGCCTCACTGAGACCAACGACTGGTGTCAGAACCATGGCCTTAAGCTCAATGCCAAAAAATGTGTCGTCATTCCCTTTGGAAAAAACCCAGTTCCCATGAATTGCCACATCGATGGTGGTCCACTGAACACAGAAGGCGTTATAAGAGATCTGGCAACACAGGTTGACAGCAATCTCTCTTTCAACCACCACATTGCCACTGTGGTCAGAAAGTCCTTTTATGTGGTACATCTCATTACTAAGGGTTTTGCATCCAGGAAGAAAGAGGTCATTGTCTCCCTCTACTCTTCCCTCATTAGGCCAATCATCGAGTGCAATGCTCCATTTGGCACATACCTCACTAGACGCCTGCAACTACTGGAGAGGATGCAAAAGTACCACACAAAGAGGATTCTAGACCTTAAATACTTGTCCTATATGGACAGACTAAAAAAACACCAACTATTCTCTGTCTCATATCGCCTACTTAGAGGCGATCTCTGCTTGACTTACAAAGCCGTGTCTAACCCAGCTCTGTTAGAAATGCTACATCTAAAGAAATCCCAATCCCTCTGCACCACATGCTCCAGAGACCTCAACCTCATTACCACAATCAACAGAATGTGTTGCAGCGATAGGTTCATAACCCAGAGACTGCCCATGCTATGGAATAGACTTCCCATACATGTCAAACAGCGCACCTCACTGGCCCTCTTCAAGAGAAATCTTGATGAGTGGATGGGAAATAGAAAATTAACTGCAGGGATCACTCCAGTGGCTCTACTTGACAGAGGCACTGGGAACTAAGGTCAGGTGGCACGATGCCAGGGTAATCCTATGGGCTAGGCTTGTAAAGGCTCCAGGGCCATTAGCCTAGTATACACCTATGAACCTATTAAGCTCCGCTGTACAGAAATAAAAAATAAATAAATTCATGGAATTAGAATATATTGGCAGTATTTCCTTCTTTAATTGTATACTTGTGAAAACCATGTCTACATTAATATATTTATATCTATGTATGACGTATAACACCATAATATAAACAATATTAATCTCTTACTGTAATCAGTCAACAATTATACATAGCAAGATCACAAGACTCTGTACACCGACTTGGGGTTGCTTTTCTTTCATAACGTTTGCACCGTTAAAGTGCTGGTAATTGTTTTGTATTAGGACACATCAGGATGCGCAGTAGCAAGCCTTGCCCACCCAGCCTTGACCGGACACTGTAATTATAATTAGTAAATAATGAGAGAGAGGTTAAAAAGATGGGCGGTTTTAATGTCCTCAGGGGGCTTCCCCTCCCCCCGGGAATACCAAGCAGTGGAACTTTAAATTGTGTATAGCAGGGGGTGGTAGCTCCTTGCCGAGTGTGTGTAGTCTTTCACTCTCATTACATCGGCGATGCCTGATATTAGCATTTGATATATTTTTACTTAAACCTTTGTAAGGTTTTTAGTCTTCACAGAGTAAAATAGCATTTAGAAACAACTACCACGCTTAACTGACAGCTCCATCGGAGTTAGTTATTTAATAATCTATATTCCCGTAATTAAGATTTTGAAGGAAAATCAGTAGACTATGAAGGAACAAGGCTAAATCAGGGTGACAAATAATAGTGGGAAATCCTTGCATTTTGGAGTTAGGACTATGCTGCACCCTAAAATACATCTTTCTTTATTCTGTATGTCTCTGTCTCTCTTTCTCTCATGTTTTTGCACTGCCTGCCCATAGCCAAAAGATGGAGGCAAACACTGCAATATCAGTATGCCAGCACCTAAACACGCTAGTATTTATTTTTGTATAAGAGAGCAGCAATAATAATATCAGATTTGAATGCCACCTGACGACTTTCATGTTTTCTTCTTTTTGCAGCTGACAGATTTCTGTGTATGGTCTGACTGGTTGAGATTTTTTTTCAAAGTATCCCAGAATATGATTTAATGCTGAATTACTGGTATTTATATAATTTTGTTCAATATTCTAGTCCCACTAAACTAAAGGAGCCTCTTAAGCTCTGCAATACTTGGAAGAGTCTATTTTCCAGTAATATAACAAAATCAATGTTGTAATCTATATTCTCTTTGTAGTAACTATACTTTGAATTTTGTAATTTAAACATGTACTTCCATTTCGGATATGTATCCAGCTAGACCAGCCCGGTTAACAAATGTGAAATAAATAAATAAATAAATAAGAGTTTCAGACTGACATGTTTTTGAAAATAAGTAAAATGCAGCTAAAAAAGAATTATAACTGGCCTGCAAACTCCACACAGACAATATTTAAAGGCTACAAAATCGTAGGCCATATATTCAAGACCAGCTGACAGACAACTGATGATTACTCAAAACTTTTGTCAGCAGTATCCCCAACACACAGACACGACACTTCATCTTGGTTTACTTTCTGCATACTCTGACATGCTTTCTAACTGTTGTACCTTTGTTTGTTTGCTGTACTGATAGCTAGGATACAGATTAATGTGTACAAGAATACATATTTCCATGGTAATTACTGTTGATGTAGCTATCTGTAATTTCTTTTTCATGAAACTTTGCAAATATTCTCCCCTAGGCCTCCTCTAAATGTAGAGTTTGCATAAAGAATGCGGTCAGTTAAAATAAAATTATCTAAAATGCCAGTAGTTACCATTCAGATTAAGAAGACCCACATTCTGCTATCAACATTCTTACAGATGGTGGCTACACTGACTACCACTTATATGTCATATTGGATTACCATTAGATCAAAAACCCTGCCTCTCCATTATAATAGTGAATGGCACCACTCATACCTCTCAACTGTACAGATTTGTGGAGAATGTCCAGATTTTTGCCTCATATTTTTGGTCTGTTACTCATAAAATGTATGGTTTTCTGGTAAGTGACTGAGGATTGAAGTCATTAAATAATGACATACATTTGAGTTTCAGACTTCATGTCATTCAGAAAATGCATGCTAGCACAGATCCTGTTGTTCTAGCAACTTTATAAGTTTATAAGAGCGATATTTAAAATGTGTCCCTATTTTTGGGCCACTGTCCCCCCATTATTTTAGTCTTTGTCCAGATTTCTTGTGCTAAGTAGTTGTGAAATGTGACTCCACTTTATTTGAAAACCCCACTGTTCTATATTACCTTCATGACAGTTTCTTGGAGGCACTGCCCATTTTGTCAAAGCCAACCCTTTCTGACGTTCAAAAGACTTTTGATTGGCTTAGCTGTGTAGTTAACTTGGCTAAAAATGATTTTTGTGAGTAGTTGTCCCCAAACTGTTGCAACTTCAATATTTGAGATACAGTTTCCGGAACAGCAGATGGGACCTCAGTATGGTCAGCAGTGTGTGAGTGGCTACTGCCAACAAGGCCAACAGCCATACTACAGTCAGCAGCAGCAACCACCACAACCACCTGCACAGGCGCCAGCTTCACAGTCCCAATACCAGTCCCAGCAGGTATGGGTAATGCTTGTTCACCTTACTTTTTGATGCTGACATGATGGTTGCAGCTGTCACAAACTATGTGCTTTTTCTGTGAGCCACTGTTTTCTTTAGATACAGGTTTGCATAGGAAGAGCACTCTTTATTCATGGGATTCTTTCTTTTTTGGTTTATTGTTTTTTGAAAGCTTTCCTTGTACTTTTTCTTTCGATGATCATGAAACAGTGAATTAACAGTACTGTAGAGTTGGCTTACAGTACTTTACAAGGAAGCAATACCACACACACCTCTTCACAGCTTAATGCTGAGGAAAAAATGGCGACAGAAATTCTGAAGTGTCCATTTTATGAGTTTATTCATTTGTGCACATTTGACAAAAGGGAAACACGTGTCACTTGGTTCTCCTTTTAACAGTGTAGTTTGACCAGTGTGCCACTTTCTTTACTAGATTTCAGGTACCTTGTCAATTCCCAGCACAGGCTATTAGGACCTCAGTTTTCAATATGGTGTTGCAGGGATGAAAATCTTGTAGAATACAGGCCACAGATTGCAGATGAAGCCAAGTAAGACATTCAGAAAAGCAAAGGATGAAATGGAGAACTGAATAACCAACTTTGAATTATTAAAGAGAAAAGAAAAATACTTTGGTTATGAGTACTGGCTGGACAAGGTGGTTGCATATAGTGAATTGCCATTTCTGCCAAGTTTTCACAAGTTAGTAGACAGTAGAGTTAAGCAAACCAAACTGCAAAATTATCTGTGTTGTTGCTGTTGGTGATGTGGGAGGCATGTGGAAACCACTTCAGATCTAATTGACAAGCTATGAGAAGATGAGCAAGATCCCTACAGACTAGAGGAAGACTGGCATGACTCACCTCACAGAAGAAGGCAACAAGACTAAGATGGGAGGCTGCAGATTGGGTAACGTAACTTCAAGAGGGGAAAATGGAATCACATTTTTCTCTCTGCCTCTTTCCCCACCCATCTTTCATTTGGATAGTCAACCACATGCCCCATGTCCTTGCTGGGTCCACCAGACTCCAGTCTACTCCCCAGTCCAATGCCTGCAAATTTTTGGCAGGGCCAGCAAGGATGATGTGAACAACCTGGTGGTGGGTGGTCATGCTGCCAATCATCCAGTGGGGGAGGTTGGCAGAATGGCTAAGGTGCTTACCTTACAGACACAAAATGCAGGGTTTGATTCTTATATGGGGTAATTGGCTAGGTTGAAAATAACCCACAAACAACAGCAGTTAGCCTACTGCTAATCTATGAACTATCCCCTCTCTCTGTCTGAGAACTTCAATTCCAGTCCTAGTTATTTTTGAGAAAGTTCTAGCACTAGCCATCTGAAACCTGCTCATGACAGAAGATCAAGAATCTTCTGCTCTTAGATGTGCCCATAACCAAGGTGTTGCAGTTAAAATCTGGCATTGTCCCTTCATTTCTTGTCACTCAAAAGATACACCTATCATTTTGTTGTCTCTTCTCTAAACATAAGGATGTGTTATGTGTACATGCTTTGTGGGGACTGTACTGTTACTTCCATTCTTCATGTGACACACAGTAGCTTCTGTCCTCCATGTTTAATAACTAGTTTTTTTTTTTTTTTTTTTTGCTTTGCTCTTTTGCTTTACTATGTGTATTTATGTATGTATTTATATGGCTGTACCTTGCATTTATCAGAAAATGCACTTTCATGAAAAACCGAGTCAACGAAAAGCAACTGAGGTTGTTGTTGTAGATCATGGCACAGTGGGGATAAAGGAATATTCCCTTTTCCCCACTGTAGTGCAATGTCGGAGTTAGAATATGTAAGTAGTGGGGGTGTGGGGGGCTTGCCCCCCCCCCGCATAAATGTGTTTAGTGTTGTCATTTTTTTTTTTTTTTGCTTTTCGTTGACTCGGTTTTTCGCGAAAGTGCATTTTTGGATAAATGTACTTTCAAAAAAACAGGTTCACAAAATTACATTTCATAAAAATATAATTTCGGTGGGTCAAGGTAGAACTGTGTGTGTGTGTGTGTGTGTGTGTGTGTGTGTGTGTGTGTGTGTGTGTGTGTGTGTGTGTGTGTGTGTGTGTGTGTGTGTGTGTGTGCATTGCCATTGGTCAGTTTGAGGTTTAGCTGACCTCCATTTTGTTGACAACTTTAGTCAACAAAGCAGATCTACAGTTGTGCAAGATTGACAATCCCCTTGGTTGGGTATATAACCTTTCCATGGGGAGTGTGCAGTCTCGCAGTTGGAATAAACAGCAGGGGGTGCTAGGGTGGTTTTTAGTTTGTATTGTCTGAGGTTAAACCTTGAAGCATGCACAGAAGCATGTCAATGATTTGTTGTTTAAATTTAGTGTGATTGATGTAACTAACTAGATCCATATATAAATATATATATATATATATATATATATATATATATATATATATATATATAAAATCTGTATAAATGTTTTTTTGTTTTATACACTTGTTGGGTGAGTAAGCCCAATGGACCCAAGTGTCTCTTTTCAGTGGTGAGCTGGTGGGAGCATGGACTGTTCAAGTGATTTGCTGTGTCACATAGTGGGGAAATGAAGGTGAAGGGACTCAAACCCTGTACCCTTGGCTATAGGAAGCCTTATACAGAGGAATATATATTTTTTTCTTTTGGCGGCTTTTCTTATATCTGTCTTGCATGTAAAATAAAAATACATACATTAATAAATAAAATAAAGAAGATTAAGGGTAACCTGTTGTATTCTGAGACACTCGTGTGGGGCACAGAAAGGATGACAAAGGGCTTTGCTTAATTGGAGGGATGGCTTAAAACATGTCAGATTAAATTCAAATTCCTGATGTAACTTTGGTGATGATAACTGAGATCCTCAAAAAATGAACTTGATAAGGCAAATAAATACAGGGAATGCACACCAAAGTCAAGGTTATAGTACTTTGGAGTATTTCCCCCTACTGTGATATACAGCAATCTTGGATTTAGTATATCTGTCTATAGCCCTATATGTATGTGTGTGTGTCTAGCAGGGGAGAGGGAGGTTGCATCTCCCATGAAGCTGTCCCCAAAAAATACTTTAATGGGATTATAAGGAGTTTTAGAATTTGCTGTATTTTATTGCAATTGCACTTTATTTTTCAGAGCTGTAGGGCATGCATTTGTGGATGCCCTTCCTCTGATCACTGCTGCATCACCACTAACAATTATGATATCCCACCAGGGATAGCTGTATGTCTGGCCAGGATACCAAAGAAGATATTTTCCTCTTGTTGCATATATCCAAAGCTACGAGGTACGTAAAGAATGTATGACCACAAAATACCTCAAAATTCAACAGTGTCAGCACAAACTTTAAACCTGAGTTTCTTCTTCAACCTGTCATACACACAACTGTCACTAGTTCCAGTTGCCTTGAGCAGATAAGTATCTCCATTGGGGAGTCTTCCTCTTTTTCATGTTTTTTTCAAATACTGACCCTTTTCATGTCAACTAAGAAGGGAAAATGTTATTGTGGGAGATACACCTTACAGGAACAGCCACACTAAATGTCTTTTTTTGCCTAGGAGCCAATCACAATTATGAAAAATGCTCCATTTGTCAATCTTTCATAATGAAGACACTTGGGTGCCTTTTGTTTTCTCTGAAGATTTACTTTGAAAACCAAAGTTTCAAGGAGTTCACACATGTGAAAATAGAGACTGGCCCTTCTCATTAGGACATCTTACATTAGCTGAAAAAGAAGCTGATAAAATCTAAATTGGATGTTTCCCTGTGCTGTCAGATCCAGATTTCTCTGCTGTGTCTCCTAATGAGTCCTCAGATCATCCAGATGCTTTGGCTGTTCCCTCTGTTGATCTAAAAATATACTGAAAGTTAAAATGCTGAAAACAAAATGTTAACGTGCATTGACAAGTAATAGTACAGCCATATAAATGTACACACACACTAAAGTCTAATATGTCTTTCATTATTTACTACTGTTTACTTATTCTGTTTTCTCATGTTATACCATCCAACCCAGTTTGAGTCTATAATTGGTCATTTCTGATCAGTGCTGTGCCCAGCAAATAAATAAATGTGTACATTACACACACACACACACACACACACACACATATATATATATATATATATATATATATATATATATATATATATGGATCTAGGACTTTTGATCGAAAGATCAAATGTCCGAATCCATTATCACCAAACATACTTTACCGAAAAAGCGCTTACGGTAAAGTATGTTTAAAAAAAAAAACATTAAACCTACTTCTGTGCAGGGGGACAAGCCCCCCTGCACCCCTGATGTGGGGGGCAAGCCCCCCACAACCCCCCTACTTTAATATTCTCACTCCAAGGTCACACTACAGTGAGTAAAAGGGAATTTTCCTTTATCCGCACCATAGTACGACCGGCACAACGAGCAAACTTATCCAAAAGTGCTGCTTCTGTGAACAGCACTTTCGGTTAAGTATGCTCTGTGATTTCTGCTTTGGTGGAAAGTGCATTCGGGGATCTGTACGGATCTCATATATATATATATATATATATATATATATATATATAATTATGACATGAATGGTTGACATGTTAAATAATCAACACAAATAACATTGAACAAAGCATGTCAGACATTCGTAATTTCAGCAACACAACTAACAGACATCCAGTATATCAAAACAAGAAACAAATTTCCATTTCCAATGTATTAACCATAACTCTAGCAAAAATCACCTCACATTTATCTGAATAACAGTAGGGTAATGTTACAAAAAGTTTTTTTTTTTTTTTCATGGTTAGGGTTAGGGCAGGGTTAGGGTTAGAATTAGCACACATTTGCCCCACTGATCCACCTTAGTAAAGCATGCTAACCCTAACCATTCACTTTACCTAAAAAAAGAAACTTTCCTTTACACTACCACTACTTACGATGGCTTGGACATTCAGCACACACACACACACACACTTAAACATATACCATATCAGTCCCTTTATACGAACCTTCCCCTGACCATGACTTGCAAACACTCACATATACATTAAATTTACCTGCTTACCTGATCCTAACTCTCACCTTAATAAACGCACACACATGCACTCACACATACAGTGCATCTATGGCTGTACCTAAGCCCTACTCTAACACACATACGTGCGTGGACAGCCCTAACAAACTCCTTTTACCTCACTCCAAAGATGTTTCCACAAACTGCTGCTTGAACAAACAGCAGTAACGTTCACTCAATCAAATCAGTAATTGACCAAGTGAAATGTAACCCCCTTTCTCTTTCTCTCTCTCTCTCTCATAATTAATGATAACAAGGCGGTTCTGATTTGAATGCAGTTACAAGACTAACAGGCCAGATGGTGAAAGTGATGACTGTAGAAGAGGAGTTCAATATATTAACTTTTGACAAGCGTACTACAATAATTAAATAAGCTGCATAGCAGAGTTTCCCATGTCAAAGCAGCCAGGTGCATTTAATTGTGGCCTGGAGGGGGATATGGTTATGAAGTGGGCTGTTAAGTATAATATACCCAGGGAGGTATTATGCTGCAGATTTGTATGCGTGGACAAAATGCATCATAGGATATCTCATCCGCTCTACTGTTATACTGTGGTACAGATGTGACCTGGCTATTAAGCATATTTTTGGCAGTTCGCTGTAAAGCGAAATATTCATTCATTCGTGCTGTGATAGAATGGTGGTGTTCTATCCATTGCCTACCAAGACAGACTTTGGTTCCTTGAAACCCTGACCTGGATAAAGTAGGTATAAAAGTAGATGGATATAATACTTTATTTTCTTTCTCTCTTTCTTCCTTTCTTTTCTCCTGCATTAAATATAGGTATATCTATGGATATGCATTTTTCCCAATCAGTAGTTAATTTGAAGTACATTTGGTTAGAAATAAAGAAATAAAGAACAGCTTATTTTAGTTTAAGATGCAGCATGACTTTGTTGTGTACACTATTCCCTACACTGTGTGGTATTTAGTGCTGCTGCCATATATCTGACAGCAAATGATAGCAAGGACAAAGTTCATTTCAAACACAAATAGGTATATGTACAAATAAGAGTTTCAAATTGATGCTGTTTGCATCTATTGTCCACATTCATATGGTGCCAGTCTCCCTATAAGAACAGCATTTTACATAAGAATTAAGTACTAAATGGAAATTAATATTTCAGCTCAGTTTCATTGCAAAGGAAAAATGTCTGCAGCTATGCATACACACTGACTTCTGCCTCAAAGGGAGCCAAAAGAGGCATTCTGTTTAGTTAGTAAGTGATTTTGTATTCCTAATGTGAGTACATATGATAAGGTTATTGCTTGTTTGCTGGGGAGGACAAGAACTACAGTTCACATATCTGTGTTTTAAACCTTGCAATGAAAGGTGAAGTGTCTTTGGATTAGGTTATTTCCGTGTCCAGAGTTTTGCAGAACACTCCCGATTGAAAGAAAGAAAAGTTGTAAGCAACGAACAGCGGGTAAAAAGCTCATTGTTTTTAGAAAGAAGAAAAACAAAATATTATACAACAGTGAACCACAATTGTGTTGCTGCTGTTGTGAAATCATGTCCTTAACACTGCTGAGTGATGTGCAGTATCCATTAAAATGCTACATTTCTATAAGAAATGTCCCATTTTGGGCACCTGGAAAGGTGTTAGTTCTATGTTAAGTCAGTAGCCTTGAAGTCCATAGTAACACAACAGCATAATTACTCCGTGTTTGTGAATTTGTTCTATTTTTTTTCTTGTAAATTTCTTCACCTGGACTGTGCCTGCAAATTGTCTCTTATGATCAATGTACTACCCTAGTAAAAATGAATGAATATATAAATAAACATTGCAGATGTGTAGGAATGCTTGTGTAGCTATTAACACAACGGGTTTTGTAGGCATTTGTTCAATCTATTCACCTGCAATTGAAATGCAGCCCATATTATTTATGCATCTCTGCTTTCTTCTCCATGTCTAAAGACAGGCTAATGCATAATTCTAGCACATGATTCTTTAGAGAGTATACCATGTGGTTTTTGGTTTAAGCTGTTAATATCATGCCTTATAATTTGTACTTATTGTCCTGGACTATTTATTTCAGCCCATGTTTTAATCCAGGAACATGTCATTGTCAAGACTGCGAAAGTCCTTTTCTGCTAAAAAGGTCTGTTTCACAAACTTTGGCCACTACCTTGGAAAAGGTGTTCAACAAACATAGCCTCAACTATATTATCAGCACTAAACATGCAAATTTGATGAAAAAAATGACAATGCAGTCTCAGCTTAAAGTTATCCTTATCAGGTAGCTACTACTGTGTCTGACTAGACTCTATTGTTAGATGTAACATGCACTTACCAAAGTGTAACAAAACAGGCCCAACTGCAAGGGTTCCCAGACTGTTGCACGCAAAATATGCAAAATATTAGTCATGTAATCCTAACATCTGGAAACTAGACTGGTGTCATACTTGTATAACTCTACAAACAATGGAATAACATCTTACTTTGCTATAACTAGACAAGCAATGGACTAAGTATGCTCTGTTCTGTCTGTTATATTGACATCATAGGTATCCAGTAACAACTTTGAAGAGAATCCATTTTTACACTTCCTGAAAGTATAGCTATAATCAAATACCTGTCCACAAAACTGATGCTTTATACCTAGATTTGGGGATTTTATGCTGCATCCAGTCTGCCCCTTACAAGGATAACAAGGGGAACATTCCAGATTAAAGCAGAGACATATACAGTCTGAAAACAGAGAATGACACTGTGCCTCAGCTAGTTGGTCCATTTTATTACCTAAATGGCTAAACTGCAGTTTTTAACATAACTGATGGACACTAATTATTTTTAATCCTCCATAAAACTGCTTTATGACTGTCTCGTATATTCTTGAGTTCACTTAGGATTGTGGAAATGAAGATTCCTACCTGGATAGCTGCTTTGTGCATTCACTTTTTGTTTTTGTTATTTTTTTTTTTTGGGGGGGGGTTGTAAAAATGCTCCCATTATCAATGAGCCAGTTCTATTTATGCTTAGGTTATATATCCATTTGTTCCTGAACCCATCTGCTACTAACATGATGGCAGAACATTTCTAGCACTCCTAAATTTTTCAACAAATAGGTATTTCAGAGTCAAAATTGTCTCATCCTTATCACCTCCAGAGTGCCCTAGGGCTCTATACTCACCCCACTGTTATTATCAGTCTTTATTAAAAAAACACGCTCCAATCTCTCTACATTTCCTGTCACTATTTATGCCAGTGACATAAGGTACAGCAAAACAATCTGGTATCTAGTCTTTCCTAACTGCTTCTGATTGATTATTAGGGTTATCGTGCATTATTTTATATGGCTTACTAGCTATTCCTTTTTAAAACACTGCTTCTGTTCTAGATTCAAATATAAACCAAACCAGAGTTGTTCTTTCATTTAAAACTTCCCTGTTTCAAACACCCTGATATTTAGAAAATCAGCCAGCACGTTTTCTACAACCTTTGATTTGTTGCAAAAAATATGTACCTTTCAAAATTAATATTAAAGATGAATCCGCATAAGCTACTGTTTACAGCAGTAGTGTAATACATATTCACAAGTGTTTGCCACTGTGATTAAATTAGTGCACCACACAGAGGTGACATTAACAGATGAACTATAACAGAATCTGACTGACAAGGAACATCCAGAACATTGTACTTGATAAGCAGTCATTGCCTGTGAATTTAGTATGTTAGCATTCTGAGATACAAAATAAAATAATCAAGTAGCCTCAAGACCCTATCCCTGCATTTGGTCTCCTACAGGTTCTTGAGGGGAGATCTATGCCTGGCATAGAAGGCATTGTCAGACTCCACTCTGATAAACCTCCTGCATATCTGCAAAAATAAAAAAACAAAACAACACCATAATTACCATTTCTAAAGACTTAAACTTTGCCTGTGATATAAATAGGATCCACTGGAGAAAGAGTAATGTATCCAAGAGACTACCCTTTCTCTTGTACAGGCACCCCATCCATGGGAAACAGAGTTCCTCCCTGACCCAATTCAAATGTAACTTGGACAATTGGATGGGGAAGAGGAAATTCATCCCTGGTTTGGTACCTATGTCTCTAATGGACACAGATAGCCTGTAAATGGTTCACCTCCCAGCCCCCTGCTTGCCAATGTTTCACATCCCAAGCCCCTGCTTACACTTATCAAGGGTACTAGAACTTGTTTGAGATTTGGGATACATGGCTAGGCTTAAAAGGGCCCTTGTGTTTGTTAGCCTAATAAACACCTATGGACCTATTAATCTCACAACAATGGCTTATATATTTGCTGAGAAACATAACATATGAGACAGCGATGGCAGGAAAAAGGGGATCATATCACCTTTGCATTGGTGTTGTGGCTATTTCTTTGTTACTTTAGTATCTTAATAGTGAACACTGATGAATAGAATCCCTCCCACTCAGTGAGTCATCTTGTCCTGCTTCACTTACCTCTTCACCAGAACTAGGTAGGCAGGTAGGATAGATGAAGCATCTTCATTTCAGACACACATTCTCCCCATATTCACTACTGAAATGGCCCTCCTGATCTTCTCTACTCTCTATAAAATGTAGCTGTTGCTGTGCTCCTGTTCAGCTGGTGCAAGCTTGTGAGAAACAAACAAGGGTTCCTACTGTAAGTTTGAGGACAGTAGCATGCTTGTCAGAACTGTACAAATTTATGTGCAGTTAGGGAACGTATACTAAGTCTCAAGCTGCTGTATCTAAGAGAACTCCTGTTTTCTCAGGTACAGTAACTTCACAGTGAGTATATATCTTAGTGGGGATGCGTGGGTGCAGGTAACTTCTGCCCGCAAAATATAATTGGAAAGTGTAACAGTCAGTTTTGAATTTCCCTGTTATTTCACCTGAATTGCATTTAATTTTGCATAGTTTAAGAAGAAACAACAGTGTTTCTCCCCAGTAAAAATAATAACAATACAGATTACACTTGTTAAAGCATTTTTCAAACCACAGTTAAAAATCCTTATTCCATGGAGAAAGTTACGGCACTGGCTAAGATTATCTGAGGCACCAACAGTACTTTTTTTCCTTTTCTTAGAGTCTAAGCTATACCACAGTTGTGAGAAAGAGTGTCCAGACAGAGTATTTCATAAACATTATGACAACCTTTTTATTAGTGGGGCTTTGCCCTGGATTTTCAAACGCTGGTGGTTCCCAGCCCCTTGGCCCCATACAAGTCTGCACCAAGTACAGAGTTAGTTGTTCTAGAACCTGAAGAACGATGTGAGCAGCATGGTCCAAGTCTTTGTTTCCATATCATTGAGGAAATCTGGTCCACTTAGACAGGTATGATTTTTTTTTTTTAACATTCATTGTTTTTGCTTCCTTCAAAACAGACTAAACCTCTTGAGGGGAAAAAAGAAATAAATGGCATTTGGAATTAACTCAAGAACCCCTGGGCTATTAAATTAAGGGCCTTGGCATGTAGATGCAAAGCGCTGCCTTGTTGTTGTGAACTCAACATTTTGATTTTTAATTTATTAACTTTTAAAATAGGTGTTTAAGACAAATAGTATTGACAATTTAATATACACATTTATAGTTATAAGACATAAAATATATTTTTATATTCTAACAGAATTCTTGACACAGATTTGAAAAAGTTCAGTTCTGCAAAATCTTACCATAACTGTAGATGTCCTTCTTTTCACTGTTGCAATACTCTTCACCTACGGGATCTCCCTCTTTAATTTCTCCAAGTCTTTTTGGGTTTCTAATACCATGACGGGAATGGACCCCATTCCTAAGTCAAAGTGCGATTAAAGTTCATGAAATTAGTATTGTTTCACTCTTTGATGTTAACCAAAAGTGTTCTTCGCAGCACCCGCAATGTGCCCAGTAATGACTCTTTCTGCAATTCGTACTGTGTTATATGAATTGGTAACATATCTAAATACGATTGTAAATTCTTTTTTATAAGACCAGTTGCTCCTACTACTATTGGAACTGTCTGGGTATCTTTCTTCCACATGGCTCTTGTTTCTGCCTGCAGATCAAGGTATTTTATGACTTTGTGTCTCTCTGTACGCAAGACACTGTAGTCACTAGGTGTGGCGATTTCAATGATCAATGCTACTTTTGTCTTCTTTTCTTGGACCACTATATCCGGTTTTCTAGCATGTATCTTTTGGACTGTTGGTATTGGGTGATCCCATGTGATGTAAACTTCATCATATTCTATGATTCTCTGTGGCTCATGTTTCCAATGTTTTTCAGCCACTTTGATACCATAATGTTTGCACAGTCTCCAGTGTAACAATCTCGCCACATTATTATGCCTTTCAGTATACAATCCCTCTGCCATTAGAGAGTCACAATCAGCAATAATGGGCTTAGTAAACCAGTGTGTACGTAGCCCACTATCTTGGGCTGCCAATATTAACCTTTCATTTCTTGATGTAAATTCACCTCTCCTTAACCATTCCTGCATTCGTTCTTGATCACCTGAGGCTCTTCCAGAAGTTTTCTATACTTGAAACTATATTTATGTTTTTTCCACATTTCTTGCCTTCTCATCTGGTCCTTAACTTTATATTCTTTCTTTTGTTTTTTAGCACATTCAGTTGCTGCTTGGTTTTTATCCACTTCTGGTTTGATTTCCATTCCTGCTTGACGTCGATATGCTTCTGCTAAATTAAGCAGAGATATCATCTTAGATTTATTCTCCTCATGTTTCAAAACTTTCACCACATTTGGATCTTGTGAGGTCATTAGATATGTCTGGAGTCCCACAATTGCAGATCCACACATGTAATCAATTTCAAGGAGGCCCATCCCTCCTTCAGAACGGGGAATATATAATCTTGGTATACACTGATTTTTATAAAACATTTGGTGAGTATGAAGCATCCTTCTTGTTTTACTATCCAATCTATCCAACACTTTTTGGGGCCAGTCAATCACTCCAAAACTATAAGTTAGGACAGGAAGAGCAAACTGATTTATAGCTTGTATCTTATTCCTAGGTGTCAATGATGTTTTCAGGATTAATTTAAGTATTCTAAAGTACTCCTTACTAAGCTTTATTCGAATTTGTTCATGTTTTATTGCTGATCCTCCATCAATTCCCAAGTATTTATACACCCCCTCTTGCTCAAGTTCTTTTATATCATACATTCTTGTCCCAAACTGATGTTTTCCTGGTGCTGTAATTTTCCTTTTTTAAAGGTTGCTTTTGCACATTTATCAAGACCAAATGACATTCCAATATCATCTGAAAAAGTTTTGACAACCTGCAGCTGTGCTTTCAGTTCCTCATCTGATGAGCTATACAGTTTTAAATCATTGACAAAGAGAAAATGAGAAGTCATTAGACGTTGTTGTTTTCTAGAAGCTAAATTATAGCCATGACCTAAGCTGTTAAGTAAATAGCTTCATGGATTAATGGCAAGGCAAAATAGCAATGGTGAGAGGGAGTCACCCTGAAATATCCCCCTTTGGATTTTTATCCCTGGGTTAATAATCTGTCCTTTATCGTGGCTTAATTGCAAAGTGGTCTGCCACTGTTTCATGGTTACTGTAATGTAATCAATCAGTGTAAGATGTACCTTATACATTTTTAAGCACTCTTTAATCCATGAATGTGGGATACTATCAAATGCTTTTTTATAGTCAATCCATGCCATACTTAGATTCTTCCCTTTCTTACGGTTCTCCACTATAACTTTATTTAACAACAAATGATCCCTTGTTCCATATGACTTTCTTTTATTGCCCTTTTGTTCTACTACCATACTTGAGTTTTCTTCTAAATGAGAATAAACTCTGTCGGCGTCAATCCCCATGTATAGTTTATACGTCGGAAGACATGTTATTGGTCTATAATTTTTAGGGTAGCTTGCAGGTTCACTCTTAAGTAAGAGCATTGTTTTTCCTGTTGTTAACCAGTGCAGTGTCTGTTTGGGGTGTGCATATAAATAGTTCTTACTCATGGCTAGATCCTCGTGTAAAGAAGTTAATACTTTAAGCCAAAAGTTAGGCATTGCATCTGGGCCTGGGGTTTTCCAATTAGATGCTTTTCTCAACTTTGTTTCACTCTCTCTAGCTGTTATTTCATCCCATTTCATATCGTGTACCTTTAAACTTCTTATTCTTTCTTTTACTTCTATCCATTTAGCATCTTTGTCATGTTCCACAGGATCTTCACAGGTACTTCTCCAAAATGTATCTACTTCCTCTTTTTTCAGTGATCTATCAATTCCTTTTACCTTATTTCCCAATTCTCTATAAAACTTTTTTTGGGTCATCAGTAAATTGCTTATTTTGTGCTTTTCCCTTATATTTATCATCGTATCTTCTGAGTCTTTCTGCCTGTTTGAAATTTTTAGTTTATAATCTCCAATAGTGCATAATAGATCCTGGTCTGTTTTAATACTGTGTACTGACTTTATCACATCTAGCTTTCTTAATATTTTTGTTGATCTGTTCCCTCTTCTATAATCTTCTAACAATGACACTTCTTGTCTTAGCTGCTTTATAGTTTTCTCTCTTCGATATTCCCATGATGGTATTCGCATTTGCCCTTTCTTTTCCCTCGCTACCCTGTGTTCCTGTGGTAGAACTTTATCAGTTATTTATTTAGCAGCACAGTAATATATTCTGTTTACTTCTGTTATATCACATGGATCTCTATGGACAGTCCTAATTACTGTGCTCATTTGTTTTTTCAAGCTTTTGCTCTCCTGATAAGGATAGCCCAAATATCTGGCCAGTATAACAAACCCTTTAGTTCTTATAGGTGCCATAAGTCACACATATGCTCCTTGCACAAGGCATGGGGCATAAAGGTAACCTACAGATGCACACACTATTGAATGACAGGCAACTTGAGAAGTGGAGCCTAACAGGAAAAGGGCATATGCCTCCCCCCCCCAGAGTCTCAAAAACCACCTTAGAAACCTGGGAAAGGAGGGACAAAACATACCTGGTCATGTGAGTCTGGTAGTTAGTGGCCCTAAAGGTGGAAGCAATGTAAACCTTCTTGCCTAATCTTTCCATAACTTTACTATCCTTATCAGAAGGCAGCTTAGTAGATGGAAACAACTCAGGGCTTGTCAGAAGAAACTGATACCACTGAAGGATCAGCAGAAGGACACTTATAAAGAAATTTGCAGTCCTCAGGCACCTTGTAGAACCTATCAGATTTCTTTGGCGTAGGAGGCTGAGAGTCAGGGGCTACAGAAGTTGCAGAAAATGTATCCAAAAGGGCAGCCAGAACAGAAGGGACTGTAGATGGTTTAGGAGATTCCATCTGTAGGAGCTCATAGTACCTATTTTGAATATTAGAGACTTGGGAACAGTCCCACTTAAAATAGTCCATCAAGCAGGCAATAGTATTCCCAAGGGACACCTCTTCCAAGGGGGAGTCTGGACTAAAAGAATCCTCATCCTCTGAACCATAGTTTAGGGGGAAGGAATTTGAGAAGAATAGGCCAGGGATTCTTCCCCAAAATCTAAATCCTCATCTGAGGAATCCAGTTCCATAGGCCTCTTAAAAGGAGGGGAAGATGGGAGGGGGAAGGAACAGAGACCCTTGAGGAGGCTTTAAGGCCATGAAAGCATTAAATAACCCCTAAATGAAATTCTGCCATTCATGCTGGGCACCCTTTACAACAGAGGAAATATGTTTTTTCTTCTGTTTCTTTTTCTGTGGGACATAGTCCGACCCCTGATACAACTCTATAATGGAGGTAGGAATTTCATTTTTCACTAAAATCTGAGGAATCCCCCTCGGTCTCTTGAATACTATCAGCTGAAGTTCCTCCACAATGTCAAGTGCAGATGTTGGAAGAGCCTCTGTGGATCTGCGATAATTTGAATCCATGCTGGCCTCTGACTGGGTCACAACAAAGGAATCCAAAACAAGCACCTGACGGTCTTCAAGGCTTTCACTAGCTTCTAGAGAGACATCTGAAGAAGGCTGGGCAGCAACCAGATCAGGCCTGATTTTTTGGCCATCTTGGCAGACAGCTGGTCATTGGGATGGGAGGATTGCGCCATAGCACTTTGTGCCAGCAGCTTAAGTTATTCATTCTCAAGATATATGGACAAGGAGTAAAGTCGACTATGTAGGGTCTTAGGTACAAATACCTGGCAGATTTAGCACTGCATTTGATTGTGGGAAGCACCCAAGGAAAAAAAAACGACACCAGTTGTGATGGTCTTTATGGGGAATCTGCCTCCCACACTGGCACTTTCCCTTTCTGGATGACATGAACACAATACCAAACAATAGTAGAAAGGTAGATAAGAGAAGAAACCCCAATAGGGCACTTATCTGAAAAATGGCTTGGTAGCCAGCATGGCGGAAGGGATTTCAGTCTGATGCATGATAATGACATTTGGACTGGTGGCAAAGAAGTTCTGAGCCTGTGCACCCATATGTCACCTTTATCCCCTATGCCTTGCATGGGAAGCATATGTGCGATGTATGGTGCCTGTAATAACTAAAGGCTTTGGTACACTGGCCTGGTGTTGGGCTGTCCTTGGCAGGAGATCCCTTAGGTGAAGAATACTGCAGCAGTGCTATGTAAGGACATCACTCTTAATAACTAACAATTGGCAAAGAAAATTTTCACTTTTAACTACTTAGAGGTTCATAGTTTCATAGGTGTATGCTAGGCTAGGCTAATGACCACTAGGGCTTTTATAAACCTAGCCATGCAACCCAAATATTCCCCACAAATTTTACATTTTAGACATTTATATAGGGATGATTTTTGGTTATGACATGATTTACTGGCTGTCTCTGTTCATCAGAGATATAGGCGACAGACCAAGGATGCATTTCTGATTTCCCATCCACTGAAATAAGTGCTGCTTAAATAGGGTAAGGGAGGGACTTTGCTTCACATGTATGGGGAGTGTATTCCAGGGAATGGGAATTCCCTGAGATACATATCTGTTTCTCCAACATATTCTGTTTATGTCACAAGCAAAATTGAGGTCTTTGCATCATATATCTCATTCGGTTAGTGCAAGAAATCTGGACAAAGGCCCAAAAATAGAGACATATTTTAAATGTTGCTCTTATAAACTTAAAAAGTTGCTAGAGTAACAGGGTTTGTTTTAACATACATTTTCTGAAGGATTTGAAGTCTAAAACTCATATGTATGCCATTATTTAGTGACTTCAATCCTCAGATCATCCAGATGATTTATAAAGACAGACCAAAACTATGACTCAAAATTCTAGACATTCTCTGAAAATCTGGACAGTTGAGAGGTATGCTTTGGATCTAGTAGCTTTGATGTGGTTTGTCTTGCAGATGTGCAAAGGCTCCATCAGAGCAGGATCCAAGGATGCCTGTCAGCAGTCTGTAGGAAATGGTGTATAGAGACAGAGCTTTGAGGGATCTGCATAGGACATCATGTTTATTTCCTGTATTCTTTTTGTAAGAAACCTTTGTGGACATTCCAGCTGCTGCATGTGTCTGGTCAGGTAAATACCTAAGGGGGAATTATACTCTATGGGGGGGGGGTCTGATAAGGGCAGAGTACCACCATATGAGAACTTCCCTGGACCTAGATCCTAGATGCTATGCCCTTATTTATACATTGAACAACATAGAATTATTTTCTTATTACCTTGGCCACATGGTGGCTGTAGGCTAGGTTACTATCTACATGAGTTCCCAGATCCCTGACTTAAGAGTCAACTATATTGCACTTCATGGCAATGAGTTTTAAGCCATGAAATTAGCACCAGTCATTTATCTGGGGTAGAACTTCCTTTAGGGTGTTTTCATTTTGGGGGAATTCTATGACTGCTACCAGTTTTCAATCATTTGAGAACTTTGTCAGTCCAAGGCTTTTGACATTGGCTTTTGTGATGACCCACCACTGGACCAGTAATTGAGGAGCCTCAATCCTCACCATTGGCACCAGTGGGGGCAATACACTGGGAGGATGACAGGTACACACACAGTATTTCCAAATGCCGCTCTCTCCATCAAGTACAATTTCCCTTAAGAGCACAGAGAGACCACAGTCCGTCCAGAGATGATTTCTCCCCCTTTCTCCAGATCCCCAGTAAGACTCACCACTGGCACAACTATAGAGTTGAGATCTCAGCTGAGTGGCCAAGCCAAGACCTCCAGCACCCTCTCTGTCCAACCAGTGCATTGTGTCCCTACCCAAGTAGCTCACACACACACACACACACACACACACACACACACACACACACACACACACACACACACACACACACACACACACACACACACACACACACACACACACACACACACACACACACACACACACACACACACACACACACACACACACACACACAATTTGAGATTTGATTTACACACACACCTGGGAAAGGCTGGCACAGGTTTACTAGCTATGCCCCCTTTTGCCTAGACTATAAGGTAGTTATCACTGCCATCAGCCAACTCTTATCAGCTACTCTAAAGCCCTTAAAGGGTGTCCAGTCCTACTGTGCAATATTAATATTAACACAAATGGTAGTTTGACCAAGAGCATGGTTATTAGGAGTGGCCCATACAATGTCACCAAATAAATATGCAAGTACTCTCAAAACATAAATATCTCTACAAACATCAGCCACAGTGAAAGGTTTAAATATATTTAATAATAAATAATAAAAGAACAAGAAAATACTCAGTATATATTCACAGTGACATCAGAGTTTAAAACCACAGGATATATATAGTGACATCAGAGTTCAAAACCACATGATATATTTAAAACAACATTGCAGGACAGTCTCAAATAAATAAATAAACATATAAAATATGCATGAATGGTTTTTGTTCTTGCCTGGTCCAAGACAGAATAAAGGATGTTGTCCCTCTCTCTCAGAGAGTTGTCAAATTAATATCTCAAATATTAACACTGGGATAGCTTGTAGAATGACATAATTTCTTGTCATCTGATTTTATCCCAGGTGAAACCCCCACTGCTGGAAGATAACAGCATTTAGCATCTACCTGTGAAAATACATCGACCTTCGATCTTTGGCAGATGCTGGAAGCCATACAACAATTACATCCCTTCACATTTCAAGACTAGTAATTATTTCACCTTAGAGACAATACAGAAAGCACTCTAGTTTTCAACATTGTGTGTCCTTACTGCATTGAAACTGAAAGATGTCATTGTTTATTTCATAGCCATAAAGTAATTGAATTTTAGCTATTTTTCTGAAATTTGTCTGGACTGAAGTTAACCTCCCGTGTTCCAGTTTCCACTGTTAAAATATATACATTTAAAGAGTTATAATAATTTTCAACACACATCTGTACAAACAAGTTTGATATACACATGACATACAGTTGTAACACAAGCATCTTATATGAATCATGTTGATATTCACAAATGACATATAATTATTTACAAAATTCCAGATAGTTGTGCTGGCAGTATCCCCCTTGTCACAGCTTTGACCTCTGAGAAGTAGATGCCAAAGTGAAGTAGGCCTAACACAGAGCCCTTGATGATTCCACTGATGACTGACTGGCCTTTTTGTGGAGGTGGCCTCACCAATCCTAACATTCTGGGTCATGTCCATGAGAAAGTTGGCTATCCAGTGAGTTATAAAGGAGTGTATGCCTAGTTCCATAAGTTTGTTAACAATGCCTGAGTAAAGTATTATATCAAATGCCTTAGCCAGATCAAAGTAGGCAGTATTCACCACTTTACCATCAGCCATTGCCTTGCTGACCTTTTTTAGTTTGATGACAGAGTTCTTATCTTTACTGGAGTTAAACCTCCCAATTTTTGCCATGATTTTTCCCTTTTGTTGTATATTCTGTTTAATGTGGTATGGCACCAGTGCAGTTTGTTTTTGGAGTTAGATATGAACTTACATCTGGTAGGTAAGCAGCATCTATGCAGCCACTGACATGGTTGTACAGAGATTCTGTGAAAAATTCTGCATAGGCTTCTTTGTTCTGTGGTTTTGAAGGGGCATTGAAGTTTGACAGACTATCCTTAATAAAAGGCAGTTTGGCTTGGAATAGTTCCTAACTGTTACTGGGTTTTCTGGGGTTATCAAGCTGATTTGGATTTTGAAGGAGACAGTCTTATGGTCAGACCTTACCAGGGGAAAAGTGACATTGAGGGGTACAGCATTCTTCCATATTTGTAAGTACAATGTCCAGTTTGTTGGAGCCTCTAGTGGGCATATTCACTAATTGGTCAAAGGTGTTTTTATTTATGAAGTCCAGAATCTCTGTGTCTGCAAATTTGAAGTCATGTAATATTCCCAGTCTATAGAGGGGTAATTAAAGTCCCCCATGAGCAGGGTGTAAGGTTGGATGGTAAGTATCTGCAGTAGGCACAAATATGTTCTGTGAGTTTCTTGGGACATGGAGGGTAACCTATAGCTAACTAGGATATGGTACAGGATTTTATGTATGGTGATCTGTGTGACATGTGATGTTCCCACCACTGCCAACCAATATGTGACTAGTGATGATCCCACCACTGCCAACCAATATGTGACATCCCCACACTGAGCCAGTAATCAAGGAGCCTGAATCCTCACCACTGACAGTGAAGTGGGATGTGCACTTGGAATAGAAATGGATACACTCAGTATCTCCAGATGCAGACCTCTCTGTATCATGCACAATTTTCCTTAAGAGCACACAGGGAACACACTCAGCCTGGGGTCTGGATTTCTCTAGATCTGTTTCCTTCCAAGCCTCCAATAATATTCCACACTGGTACAGCTGTAGGATTAGATCCTCAGCCGAGTGTCCAAGCCAAGTCTTCTAGCATCCTCTCTGTAAACCCAGTGTTCTTGTCCCTGCCCCAAGTAGCTGACACCCACACAGTGAGAAATCTGATTTCTCACACACACACACACACACACACACACACGCACGCACGCACGCACGCACACACGCACACACACACACACACACACACACACACCTGGGAAAGGCTGGCACAGATTTACTTGCTGTGCCCTCCTCTGCCAAGAGTATAAGGTAGTTACCATGCCACCAGTCACTCCAGAATCAGCTACTCTAAGGCCCTTAACAAAGAGTGTCCAATTATTAATACTAATACAAATGGCAATAGTTGACCAAGACAGCTAGGCTTCAGGAGTGGCCAACACAGTGTTACCAAATAAATATAAGCACTCTTAAATGGTAAACACGTTTGACAAGGGCCAGCAATGATAAAATTTTTAAATATATTTAATAATACATAATAAAAGAGCATGGAAATACTAAATATATATTTCCAGTAAACCACAGAGTTCAAATCACAGGAAATATTGCAAGTAATATTGATGGGCAGACTCATACAAATAAAGAAAAAACAATATCTAAACTATGCTTCACTATATTCCTGACTGAATCTAGGAGCATTACTATTCCTTAATAACTTACTTGACATGAAATATGTGAACAGTCTTTCTAGTCAGGTTCCCCAAAACAGAATACTCCATCGTCAGAGATTACTCCCGGTAAAACATTTGTTTATTTATTTATTTGCATTTGTTTACCAGGATGGTCCACTGGGACAAAAACTGCCCATTTTCAGTGGAGGCCTGGGGAGAAAAGCTGCACATAGAAAAGAAATTTAAATAGAATCACATTTCTACATACATAGAGAGATAACTTAAAAAATAGATATACAATCTTATCATAAATTTCTACCTAGAATAACAAAGGCAGTATACATTATATGCAAAATATACAAAGTACAATATATCATCTGCTTTGGATACTGTAGAGTGAAGACAGCAAGAGATAGTTGCATAACTGTTAAGCAGAGCAGAGAAAAGGTTAGTGAGATCAGGTGGGGGAAGATGCTCTGTAGTCATAGCCACATGTACACTGCTATAGGGCTAAGAGATGCTGTTTTAGACACTTTTTGAAGTATACGTGATTGGAAATAGTGAGTAGGGAATTCCATGTTTTAGCAGCTGTACATGAGTAGAGAGATTGACCAACTGCTAGATTGGGTATTTGCACTTTTAGAAGGAATTGATTTTCAGATCTGAGTTGTCGGAAGGCCTTATGGAGAGTAAACAGGGAGGTGAGGGATGGATCATTGGAAGATATGGTAATGATATTGTGAGCTGTGGTTAACTGCAAGTAGGTTAGGTGATGGGGAAGTTCAAGCCATTTTAGTTTGCATAGGGAGATGCAGTGATGAGAGGAGTAAGTTTTGTTGGTAGCAAACCTGGCAACTTTGTTATAACAGGATTCAGTATTGGATTTTAAGGAGCTTTGAATGTTAGTGAAAAAATGGGCACTGTGTAAAAGTGAAGGAAGCAAATAGGATAGTGCAAGGGTTTGCCTAGCGGTGGGTGTGAGGTTCAATTTATGCTTATAGAGGTGCCTATTTTCTGATGCTTTTTTTATACAGTTTTGGATGTGTAGATCAAAGGTTAAGTGCTTGTCTATTATAACTCCTATAAATTTAGTTTGTGATACTGCTCTAATGCAGGTTTTGTTTTGTGAATATATATTAAAATATGCTCTATTTTGGGGGGATTGTTTTTTGGGGGGTGAATAGAAGCAGGTTAGTTTTGCTGGGGTAAGGGCTAGATGGTTGTTATTCATCCATTCCTCAGTGATTGAGAAAGCATGTTGGGTCCTAGCTAGGAGTTCATCAGCAGAGTCAGCAATGCAGATAATGGTCAAGTCGACTGTGTACTGTATTACAGGATTTAGGGGGAGCGTGGAGTGGAAGTCATTAATGAATATGCTAAAAAGGAGAGGTCCCAATATGGATCCTTGGGGAACTCCTGTGTGTATATTGAGGAATGGTGAGAAAGCGTGGAGTCATTTAGTGGCTTGCTGTCTGTTGGTTAAATAATCTGAGAACCAGTTAAGAGTGGGGGGTGACATTCCCAGATTGGATAGCTTTGCCAGGAGTAAGGGGTGGGATATGGTGTCAAAGGCTTTGGAAAGGTCCAGAAAGAGTGAGGAGACAATTTTTCCAGTGTCCCTTGCTTGGGTCACAGTGTCCATGAATGATAGGAGTGCAGTAGTGGTACTGTAATATGGGCAGAATCCATGTTGGAATGGGGATAATATCTTATTTTCTGTTAGGAAATTTAGGAGCTGAGCATGGATGCATTTCTCCGTGATTTTGGATAGTGGAGAGAGTATTGCAATTGACCAGAAATTGGTGAAATCTATGTTAGGGCAACCTTTGTGAAATGGTAGTATGTAGCCTTTTTTCCAGATTATAGGTACATGAGACTCTTGGAGGGATCTCTTGATTAATATGCTAATGGGATAGGCTATAGATTTGGCTGACATTTGTAAGTAATCTGGAGGTAGATTATCTGGAGCAATTGTACAGGGTTTTAGTTTGAGTAGTAATTTGCGAATGGTAGCTGTAGGGATAGGGGAGAAGGAAAAGCAAACATTAGGGTGGTTGTGTTTAATTTGCATGAGTGTATGTTTGCCAGCTTTAGAATTTGTTTGTGGGAAGGTGGCAGAAAGTTTGGAGATGGTGTCTATGAAATGTGTGCTGAAGAGAGTTGCTATTTCATGGGGGATTTGTCTGGATGTGGGCATGGGTTGTTTTTGCTACCTGGATGCAATATACTAGAGATGGTACCCCAAAATTTCTTAGCGTTGTTTCTGTTTTGGTTTTGGGATGTGAGGTAGAAGTTTTTCTTATCTCTGATTATGAAGTGTTTGGCTTGATTTCAGAGTTGGTTAAATTCTAGAAGGTGAGCAGGATTTTTGGTTTTATGCCAGCATTTCCATGCTCTATTTCTGTTTGTCATAAGTTTTTTGCGGTTCTAGTTAGCCAGTTAGCATGGTTGGTTTTTATTCGTTTTACTCGTAGAGGAGCTACGTTATTTATAATATTTAAAAATGTAGTATTGAAGAGTTTAACTGCCTCGTCTAAGAGTAGCACTTTTAGGGCACTCTAGTCACATAATATCCAAGATGGCTTGCAGAATGAATTCATCTGGTGACCTGATTCTAGGTTCTCACAGTAACCCCTCTGAAGCTGAGACAAGAATTTAGCATAGACAGCTACAATACACATCTTAAATGTTTATGGCAGTGCCTGGGTTCCCCTCTTTTTACTGAGCTATTGAACAAAGGCTTCTTCTAGACCAAGTCCAGATGTATTCCCTGCAAGTATGGCATCTGCAAGGTCTCAAAATACCCTAAGCACAACAAAAAATAGACCAGCAGACTGTGGCAGCAACTTCCTTATATTTGAATTTAGAACATAACAGCAGTATATAAAAGACAAAAAAAATGGTTTTGGCTAGTTACTTACATAGCCTTCATCAGTGTAATGATACAAAAATAACTCATCATTTATATACTGTCTATAGTGCCTGTGTGACCAATTAGAGATGTTCATTTAACCCAGGTGCAAACAGCCCTCCCAATTTAATTATTCATTTCTTCTCTTTTGTATTGAGTAATTCATGACAGCCTGATTTATTAAATTTGATTCCTAGAAGTCGATCAATTATAATAAAATGAAATGATGCAGTTTATATAATGCATTTGTGTTTCTCTTGTTTTTGATTTCACTGAAATGTTCTGATATTCTATGTTTTACTGGTCTCGACGTTTGACCTATACAGAATGCAGAACATTTGCAAATGGCAAGTTAAATAACCCAGTCTGAATAACAATTAGCAAAGAAAGGGATATCATATACTTGCCTAGTATTTTTACTACAAAAACTTTTCGTTTGTAATATCTGCGACATTGTGTGCAGTGGCCACATGGAAAACATCCTATAGCAACCTGTCCCTCTAGGGTACTTTGTAAACTTTCTTTTAGCCTATGGGCCCTTGTTTATAATGATTAAAAAAAGACGCTAAATTGTTTTCATTTCTGAAGGAAAATTAACATCTATCCCCTATCATACCAGAAAGCTTATTATCGGCCATTAGGATGGTCCAGTTTCGCTGCACACTGTCCATTAGTGTCCCAGTGTTTCTACCGAAAGTTGTCACAAACCTGAAGTTATCTTTTGGCATGTCAGCCTTATTCTTATATTGTAAGAGATTATCTCTCTCCATATTGTCAACCATATTTTTGGCTTGTAAAATATGACCTACTTTATAGCCTCTTTCCTTAAATCTATTGGACAGGTCATCTCTGAAATGCTGATAGGAGTCACTAACCGAGCATATACGTTTAACCCTCATATATTGAGATTTAGGAATATTTTTACATATATGAGGGGGGGTGATAGCTGGAGGCATGGAGAAGGGAGTTATATTCAGGGAATTTATGGTAGACTTGTGTTATTAAAGCATTATCAGGGGCTTTAATCACCATAACATCCAGGAAAGTAATCCTTTCTTTGTTCTGGTTGTAAATTCAATCCCCCATTTATTTTCGTTCAAGTATTCAACAAATTCTTTCAGGTGTTCCTCATCCGATCTCCATACCATCCAGCAATCATCTAGATATCTTTTCCAAATGTCTATTTCTTATATATATATATATATATATATATATATATATATATATATATATATATAGATTATGGGAGCTGTCATATATGATTTGCTCCTCTATATTAGCTATAAATATGTCAGCATATATGGGGGCAAAAGATGCCCCCATAGCTGTACCCTTAATCTGTAGATAGCATTTATCTTGGCAGAAAAATACATTTTTGGTGAGTACATGCTCGGTCAGACAAAGAAGAAGAATATTAAAGCCTGGTTGGTATAACTCTGACCTGTATAACCAGTATTCTAATGCTTCAATACTAGCCCAGTGTGGAATGTTGGCATATAGGGCTTTGACATCTAAGGTACAGAGTAACCAATCTGCCTCCAATTGCATTTCAGAGATGACCTGAAGAAATTCCGTGGTATATTTCAACCGAGCCCTCACCCATTTGAGTAAAGGTTTCAACTATCTGGTTAGATATTGAGATAGTGGCTCAGTCACGGAACCCCTTCCAGATACTGTCGGTCTTCTTGGGGGATTATTGAGGTCTTTGTGAATTTTCGGTAGGAAATATATATATACTGATTACTGGAATCTGAAATCATCAGTTGTTTCCTAGTGCTATCAGTAATGATTCCCTCTTCAACAGCTAAGGATAGGAACTCATCACTCTGCTTCTTAAAGTGTATAGTGGGGCTGTATGTGAGATGCACATAATATCTACTGTCCGCCAGTTGTTTATTGGCCTCCAAATCATATTGCTTCCAGTCTTGCACCACCACTGCCCCTCCCTTGTCTGCCCTCAAGATGACTATATCATGGTTATTGGCTAAATTTGAAATAGTGGTCATCTCCTCCTTAGTTACATTACCGGCCCTAACCTGACTATCTCTGGAACTAAAGTGAAGATCTCTAAGAATAGAGTGTTGAAATAGTAATACATTATGATTCATAGGGGGCAAAAAGGTAGATTTGTGATATCTGAAATCACCATGTTTGTCCATAGTTTCTTTGTCCTGAAATAATAATTTCAGATTAAGATTTCTGCAAAAACCAACCACATCCTTTGCAAAATTTTCTTCAGACACAAAAGAGCCAGGTATGAATGACAATCCTTTATTAAGAATCCTTTCCTCCAAGGAGGAGAGGGGGTAGGATGATATATTTAACACATTCTCATTTATTATTTCTGCACATACATCCAAAAAAGCCCCTCTATGTTTTCTGTATTTCCTGTGTTTTCTGCCCCCCCTCCTCCTTTTTGGTTTATTTCTAAAGGGATGCTGGAGTTCCTTCTCTTCTGTGCTGGTGAGCCTGTAGATGCTGATGTTTCTATATCAGACCCAGAGGAAGAGTCTTCCCCTGAGGTATCTGAGGTAGGGAATTTCTTAAGTATTGATCTTGGACACTTCCTTTTGGAAGAATTTCTATACGGTTGTGAAAACCGAACATGTTTATCCCTATCTCTGGTAAAACGGTCCCACTGTTCATAATCTTCCACATCCCTAAGATATCTTTTTTTTTTCCTGTCCTTTAGTTGTGTTTCTAAACTCATAAGGTCTGCACTCAATTTTTTGAGACAGGATGTTTATGTGGGTTGTCCCTCATATTCCTTGATTTGATCACATAATGAGGTAATAGCTATGATTTCCGCATCTATAGTTCTATCATGGTATCCAACCAAAATTTCCACAAAGTTCATTGTGGCTTTGTGTTGTGCTTCCCTCCATTTTTTAATCAATCGTCTGGATTATTAACCATTGGCTGCGTTCTAATTCTTAGGCCCCTTGGTGTAATTCCTTTAACCATGTAAGCGTTAAATAACTTATAGTGCCAAACATTTCTGAGAGACCTCAAATGTTTAGTTAAACTGACAAAAAGTGATTCACAAATATCCTCCTTATTGAGCAGTGTGGTCCCACTTTCTCATTCTTTATCTATTCCTATACCAAAAAAAGCTAAATCATTCCAATCGGAGGAAAGTCCCCTTAACAAGTTTGAGATTTCCATATTGAGTATACAGGGTAAATAAGATTCAATAATAGGCCCCAGATATATTCTAATGTTGGACAATATCAGCCCCTGGCATCTGTATTTGGACAATGTCAGCCTAGGCAATTAGATACAATAATTCCGTATTAGTGTGATGAAATATTTTATTGCCACCCCCGTAGGAGCTATTCAAACATATCATATAAAAATTATACCGGCCAAAACCAGTATAGGATCTATAGTGCCTCACTGAGTCCAGGTTGTCATGTCCAGTGCTGAGTCCACTCCGAAACTAAATCAACAGGGTTTATAGCAGCCATGAATACAGTTTACCCTGTATGAACACTCATATATGAAAAGTCCCTAATTATCATGTAAAGCCAAAAGGCTATAACCAAAAATGATGGATCAATTTATAATGCAGGGTCATACCCCCTCATGAAGATATGTGAATAGATCATATAAATACGGGCCAAGGTCAATGAATCCAGATGATGATATATATCCTGTTTAATCAAAATAGGTATATATAATAAATGGAGTTCAGCATATGGTGTCAGAATAATTAACATGTACTAAATACGTATGTATATGGTATAACCATATAGATATCAAAAAGGGATCAACCCTATAGTGTAGAACCTATCCATAAATGTTTATATAGTACACACAAATATAACTACCTAAATAATATCCCTGTATATCTTGGTCTAATAATCCCCTTACTTTTTGTTATAAATATGATCAGTGTGCATTGATCCTGATGTAAAATAGAGTGTTCGTTTATTGTATAAGATTTCCTCAACGTAATGTGAGATATTATAGAAACATGTGTATGCCACTTGTATATCTCAACAGAAAAGGTTATTATATTCATCCACCTTATTGTGTATTATAAAAACCAGAATTATGACATTTGGTTGAAGGAACACATAGGGCAGAGTGGGGCAACTATATTAAATCACACAAGTTTGTAGTCTGCTCCTATATCTTATCCAAAAGCCCCTGTTGCCCTGTTAAAATATGAGGGAATTTACCACATTCCGCTAGAAAGCCTGCCTGTAAATAATGTAAGGGATAGTTTCCTAAGTACCATAAGTTGTAATGTACACTATCCATTCCCTGTTAAAATTCAAAACAAGGCATTAGGTTCAAAGCATAATGTATGCCCCAAATATATCCAACATAGATGGTATCTAGCTTAGTCTAACTTTTTATACAATTTTCAAATATATGTTCAACTTATTCTGTCTCTTATTGTGAGTCAGACTATAACTGCAGGTAAAATTAAACTAAATCCCAATATAGATGGTATCTGGCTTATACAATTTTCAAATATATATATTCAACTTAGTCTGTCTATTAATGTAAGTCAGAATGTAACTGCAAGTTAGAATCCCAACCAGTAGATGTAAATCATATACATACACAGCACAAAAACAGCACAGTTTTAAGTCACATTAAATAACAGAATACTGCTATATGTGTGCAGAGGCCATTAGTGTCATATTATCTGAAGTAAAGTTAAACACATTTCTCATAGTGATATTTTCAAAATCAGATTAAGCATTTGGCGAATAATATTCCCAATCTACTTATTTCAGTATTTACCTCTTTTTTATGAAATGGTGTGAATTGAAGTGAAACTTCAGGCTAGGTCATCAACCAATAAGTGTGAACCCCCAGAACATAAAATGGCCCAGTTTTAAAACCCACTAGATATCAGATTCTGCTTTGAATGTACAAAGTCCCTTAATGTAATTTTATCTGAAATGAAATGAGTTACATAACACATAGGTAGAGATGAATAACCTTCGAAACACAAAAAACATGTAGGCGGCAGATTTCAATCCCACTAGTTAACAAAATACTGCTATATAAGTGCAGACGCCCCTATATAGGTAGGTTTAACACATGACACTTTCCAAACAGGAATATATCAATAGCTAGTATATCCTTAAGGGAATATTATTCCCATTCAATATAAGTCCCTTGTGTTCATGGCTTTAGAATGTTCTTCATTCAAACTCTGTCTGATCAGTATGCACTTATGCTGACAGAAACAAAAAAAGCCCCAAGATAGTCATTGTTCTTCTGTTATTTAACCTGATCCAGTTTGCACCACATAAACAGTTCCGTTCTTGAAAAAACGCCAATCTCTATGCCTTGATGCAATCAGTATAAATTTCTATATGCAGAGCCAATTGAAGCAGAACAGTCCTATTCAGCACTGTGGGGTACATTTCCTTTATTTTTCTTAAAGTAAGCTAGCTGGTTAACTTTTGCTGTCCCAGTGTCCTGTATTAAAACATATACATTTAATTCAGTTACAATAATACATGTACATTTCTTTTCATTTCAACAGGATGCACTATTGATACATTTTAACACAAGCAAACCTCACAAATACATTTTCAGCACAGGCATCTGTACAAATCAGTTTGATATACAAATGGCATATAATTATTTACAAAATTCCAGCTAGCTGTGATGGCAGAAGCCATGCATCCACTGCCCTGCTTCTCCTATCATGGCTGACAGTACCTCCTATCATCACAATCTGCACCATCTACGGTGAATCTCAGCATGTCTTCTTGTTTAACCAGCCTAGAGGTATGCTTGTTATTGATGTATATTGAAACACCTCCTTCTTTAACCCCTGTCTATGTTCCTGCTAGTCTAGAAGTGTGGAAGGCATTAAAACCTTGCACTGCTGAGGTACTGTTTGCAGCTTTAAACTATGTCATGACAACTACACAGATATCTGTATTCTCAAGGATGCTGTGGGCTTGGAGTGAATGTAGTTTTTTTTGTTTAGGCTCCTGGCATTGAGCAGTAACACCTTGAGGTTCATTTGAGTTTATTTTGCTATGTCGGCAGGTTTGTCAGCTTGGCATTGCCTAAAAATGGCACTATACGGAGGATAACATTTTAGTCATTACTCGAAAGCCTAGAGGGGACAGGTACAAGCCATTCCTAGCAAAGCAACATGGTCTGTTAACCATGTCCTCCCATGTTCAGAAATATCACATTTCTAATAAAACATATTGTAGAAAAGGGCAAGCATTTTATATGCTCCGTAAGACGCACAACATCAGTCCCTTATTTTAAGCAGTCTGTGTGTGTATTAAGCAGTCTATGGTATTGATTGAAATTAAGCTGTGGCTAATGCATTTGCAAATATATATCTATATCTATCTATATGTAATCTGTGTGTGTGTGTGTGTATATATATATATATATATATATATATATATATATATATATATATATATATATATATATATATATATAAGGGCTATCCACTCAGAACATTGTCTCTAGATGTTTGCCACTGTTAAAGTCACACTTAAACCATATGTGCAAAAATGTGAAAAGGGGATGTGGATGTGTATGTGTGTGTGTACATATATATATATATATATATAAATGCGTGTATGTGTGTGTGTGTGTGTGTGTGTGTGTGTGTGTGTGTGTGTGTGTGTGTGTGTGTATGTAGATATATATATATATATATATATATATATATATATATATATATATATATATATAAAATATGTATAAATTTATTGTTCTAGCATGGTGTGGCTGGGAGAAGAAATGGGGTAGGGGTTATCCTAACGGAACAGTATGCCAAGAGTGTTTTGGAGGTGAAGAGAGTGTCTGATAGCGTGATGTTTATGAAGCTTGAAATTGATGGTGTAATGATGAATGTTGTTAGTGCATATGCTCCACAAGTTGGGTGTGCGATGGATGAGAAAGAAAAATTTTGGAGTGAGTTGGATGAAGTGGTGGTGAGTGTACCCAAGGAAGAGAGACTAGTGATTGGAGCGGACTTCAATGGGCATGTTGGTGAAGTGAACAGAGAGGATGAGGAAGTGATGGGTAGGTATGGTGTTAAGGAGAAGAATGCAGAAGGTCAGATGATTGTGGATTTTGCGAAAAGGATGGACATGGCTGTGGTGAATAAGTATTTTAAGAAAAGGGAGGAGCATAGGGTGATGTACAAGAGTGGAGGAAGATGCACACAGGTGGATTATATCCTATGTAGGAGGGCCAGTCTGAAGGAGATTGGAGACTGTAAAGTGGTGACTGGGGAAAGTGTAGTTAAGCAGCATAGAATGGTGGTCTGTAGGATGACGTTGGTGATCAAGAAGAGGAGGAGGAGTGTGAAAGCAGTGCCAAGGATTAAATGGTGGAAGTTAAAAAACAGTGATTGTGAGGTGGAGTTCAGGGAAGAGTTAAGACAGGCACTGGGAGGCAATGAAGAGTTACCGAATAGCTGGGTAACTACAGTAGAGCTAGTAAGGGAGACTGCTAGGAAGGTGTTTGGTGTGACATCTGGACAGAGGAAGGGGGACAAGGAGACATGGTGGTGGAATGAGGAAGTACAGGAGAGTATACAGAGGAAAAGGCTGGCGAAGAAGAAGTGGGATTGTCAAAGATATGAAGAAAGTAGACATGAGTATAAGGAGATGAGGCGCATGGCAAAGAGAGAGGTGGTGAAGGCTAAGAATAAGGCATATGGAGAGTTGTATGAGAGATTGGACAATAAAGAGGGAGAAAAGGGCCTGTACCGATTGGCTAGACAGAGGGGCAGAGCTGGGAAAGATGTGCAGCAGGTAAGGGTGATAAAGGACAGTGAGGGAAACATACTCACAAGTGAGGACAGTGTGTTGAGTAGATGGAAAGAGTACTTTGAAGGGCTGATGAATGAAGAGAATGAGAGAGAGAGAAGGTTGGATGATGTGGGGATAGTGAATCAGGAAGTGAAGCAGATTAGCAAGGAGAAAGTAAGGACAGCTATGAAGAGGATGAAGACTGGAAAGGCTGTTGGCCCAGATGACATACCAGTGGAAGCATGGAGGTGCTTAGGAGAAATGGCAGTGGAATTTTTAACCAGATTGTTTAATGAAATTTTGGAAAGTCAGAGGATGCCTGAGGAGTGGAGAAAAAGTGTTTTGGTACCTATCTTTAAGAGTAAGGGTGATGTGCAGAGCTGCAGTAACTACAGAGGGATAAAATTGATCAGTCACAGCTTGAAGTTATGGGAAAGAGTAGTGGAAGCTAGGTTAAGAAGGGAGGTGATGATTAGCGATCAGCAGTATGGTTTCATGCCAGGAAACAGCACTACAGATGCAATATCTGCTCTGAGAGTGTTGTTGGAGAAATACAGAGAAGGTCAGAAGGAGTTGCATTGTGTCTTTGTGGACTTAGAGAAAGCATATGACAGGGTGCCTAGAGAGGAGTTGTGGTATTGTATGAGGAAGTCGGGAGTGGCAGAGAAGTATGTAAGAGTTGTACAGGATATGTACAAGGGTAGTGTGACATTGGTGAGGACTGTGGTGGGAGTGACAGATACGTTTAAGGTGGAGGAGGGATTACATCAAGGATCAGCTCTGAGCCCTTTCTTATTTGCAGTGGTGATGGACAGGTTGACAGATGAGATTAGACAGGAGGCCCTATGGACTATGATGTTTGCAGATGACATTGTGATATGTAGTGAGAGTAGGGACCAGGTTGAGGAGACCCTGGAGAGGTGGAGATATGCTTTAGAGAGGAGATAAATGAAGGTCAGCAGGACTAAAACAGAATATATGTGTGTAAATGAGAGGGAGGGTAGAGGAATGGAGAGGATGCAGGGAGTAGAGTTGGTAAAGGTGAATGAGTTTAAGTACTTGGGATCAACAGTCCAGAGTAATGGTGAGTGTGGAAGAGAGGTGAAGAAGAGAGTACAGGCAGGGCGGAATGGGTGGAGAAGAGTGTCAGGAGTGATTTGTGGCAGACGGGTACCAGTAAGAGTGAAAGGGAAGGTCTACAAGAGGGTAGTGAGTCCAGCTGTGTTATATGGGTTGGAGATGGTAGCATTGACGAAAAGGCAGGAGTCAGAGCTGGATGTGGCAGAGTTAAAGATGTTAAGATTTGCACTGGGTGTGACTAGGATGGACAGGATTAGGAATCAGTATATTAGAGGGTCAGCTCAGGTTGGACAGTTTGGAGACAAAGCAAGAGAGGTGAGATTGCGTTGGTTTGGACATGTGCTGTGGATGGATGCTGGGTATATTGGGAAAAGGATGCTAAGGATGGAGCTGCCAGGTAAGAGTAAAAGAGGAAAGCCTAAGATAAGGTTTATGGATGTGGTGAGAGAGGACATGAAGGCGGTTGGTGTGAAAGAGCATGATGCAGAGGTCAGGAAGAAATGGAAACAGATGATCCGCTGTTGCGACCCCTAACGGGAACAGCCGAAAGAAGATGATGATGATGATGATATATATATATATATATATATATATATATATATATAGGTCTACTTTTTCTTATCAAAAGATCATTCTTTCAAAAAGAAAAAGTACGAGCCCAATTAAGCAAGTGCACTTAAATGAAAGTGCACTTTCACGACTACCAGTTCAACGCACCGGTAATATTAAAAAAAAAAAACACTGCAGCACCGCTTCATACTACAGTGGGGATAAGTGAATATACCTGTTTCCCCACTGTAGCGTGATCTTTGAGTTAGTATATATAAAGTAGCGGGGATGTGGTGTTTTTTTTTTTTTTTTTTTTTAATATTACTGGTTCGTTGAACCGGTAGTCACAAAAGTGCACTTTCGCTTAATTGTTTTCTTTTCGAAAGAATGATCTTTTGATAAGAAAAATTAGACTCATATATACATTGTATCTATATATATATATATACACACACACACACACACACACACACACACACACACACACACACATTCTCTCTCTCTCTCTCTCTCTCTCATACTCACACACACACATGCAGGAAAATGCTAATTAAAGCTATAGATGAAATACTTAGACAAAAGAAGATGGCATAAAGATGTAGTTAGAACAGACAGTAAGATGTTGATAACTATGCAGTTTTGGAACCAAGCCAAAAACACTTCCATGTGTACACATGCAGAGACTAAATAAAGAAGTTATGTACTCACTATAATGTTCAATGTTTGTTGTCCAGTATCTCGCCTTCAGTCTTGCTACTTTGGGTTCGGAGCCGAAACCTCGGCTCTGACTCAGCCTATACTAAAGCTCAAGAGCTTCTACTGGCTCCAGGCTGAATACCTATCCCATAGTGCTTAGCGGCTATTCCCCAGATCTCATTTGAGAAGGCAGATTCCCATGATATGTACAATATCCAAAAGGATAATATCTGAAAAAACATATTGTAAAAAATTGACAAGAAAAGGCAGGAAGGGAATCAGAACGTATCTGCCAATTTCTGAGAAAAAATTCCTCTAGATACTCCAGGAGGGGGATGGTTGGGAGGGACGCAAGACTGAAGGCAAGATACTGGACAACAAACATGGAACATTATGGTGAGTACATAGCTTCTTTATATTATGTTGTCCCATCTCGCCTTCAGTCTTGCTACTTTGGGACAGAGTCCCCAGCACCTTTTTCTTGGGTGGCTCAAGGGAATAAACTTCCCAGGACAGTGGAACCAAAGGATTCCCTGTTCCAGGAGGCCAAATCTACTTTGTAATGAGTAATAAAAGTTTGAGGTTTAACCCATGTAGCAGCAGCACAAATTGAATCCAGTGGAAGTCTGGATTGAAAGGCAATGGAGGTAGATACCGCTCTAGTTGAATGCCCTTTGATTTTCCCTGGCGGTTCCTTGTTTTGAGAATCATAGACATATGTGATGGTTTCAGTAAGCCATTTGGAGAAAGTAACTTTTGAGACTGCTAAACCTATTTTATTTTCTGAATAGGAGACAAACAATTGGTCTGACTTCCTAAATTCTTTGGTCCTGTGCAAGTAAAAACGTAATTGTCTGTACACATGCCTTGTTGCCATAGTTTGGAAAAAAACACTGGTAATTCTATACTCTGGTTTAAATTGGCTTGAGAACAAACTTTCGGTAAAAAGGAAGGATTTGTTCTGAGGGAAACTCTATCTTTATGGAAGATCAAATAAGGTGGACAGATAGACAAGGCTTGTAACTCTTACACTCTCCTGGGTGAAGTAATTGCTGTCAGGAAGAGTGTTTTCCAAGATAAAAATTTTAATGAACAAAATGATGCTGGTTCGAAAGGGGGCAGAATCAAAGATGACAGTACTAGTTTGAGGTCCCAAGGAGGAGGAGGTTCTCTGATGGGAGGTCTTAACAGAAAAGTACCTTTTAGGAAGGCTTTGCATAGTCTATGAGACATTAGACTAGATCTTGATTCTCCCACATGATAATTAGAGATAGTAGCTAATTGAAGTCGGATAGTGGTTGCCGCTGCCCCTTGATTAAAGGTTTCTGTTAGAAATTCCAGGATTAAAGGTATAGATGTTCTAAAAGGATCTATATGTCTTTTGTCAGCCCAACAAGAGAACCTCTTCCATTTGCTCGCATAGAGATTCCTAGTTGTCTGCTTGTGCGAAGAGACTAGAATGCGACATACCGCAGGGAACAATTCCAGAAGCCTGGCTAAGAGCAGAAGTGGAGCAGTCAAGCTGTCAGTGTGAGGGTGTGGAGTGCAGGATGGAGCATTCCTAACTGATGCATCAGAAGATCCGGCACTGGGTCCAGGATCCATTGGTCCTCCTGAAGGTAGGGTCAAAGGAAGGGGAACCAAATCTGACGAGGCCAGTATGGTGCAATGAGAATTAACCTGCGACTCAACAACGTTGCTTTCTGTATGATCTTTGGAATCAAGGGAAATGGGGGAAAGGCATAAAGAAGACCCAGGGGCCAATCGTGAACCAGTGCATCCCTTGGTGACTCTCTCAGAGGGGAAATTAGGGCAAAGTAGTTGCTGCATTTGGAACTGAAGGGAGTGGCAAAAAGGTCACAGCAAGGCTGACCTCATTTATGAAAAATTTGGTTTGCAACTTCCTGATTGAGGGACCACTCGTGAGGCATGAGAATCGCTCTGTTTAACCTGTCTGCTATAACACTGTATTTCCCTGGGATATGCCTTGCTGTCAGAAAACGTTGGGAAGATATCACCCATTGTCATACTGTCTGGGCCTTTCAACATAGAGGGTAGGATCTGGTTCCCCCTGCTTGTTGATGTACCAAACCACCGACATATTGTCTGAATTGCAATAGTCCCCTTGGAAAGAGAGTCCTAAAGTGCTTGCAACACCAGAAGCATTGCAAATGGTACTCGTGATCTTTCCAAACTCCTTGGACCATCTGTCCCAGATAATGCACCCCCACACCCTATCTGGGATGCGTCCGTGGTTACTGTAGCGATAAGTACAAAAGGTCTTCCCATTGTTACCTGAGTGAAATGAACCCACCACAGTAAGTCCTTCTTGCAGGTAGGAGTTATGAAAATTTCATGAGACATGCGTAAGTCCTGCATGGACCATTGGGTGAAGAGCAGCCACTGCAGTATTCTCATGTGAAGTCGCACCATGGGAAGTAGTGTTATCATCGCTGCTATAGATCCTAGGACTTTCAGCACAAATCTTGCCTGTACTCTGTTCTTGTTGAGTAAAATAATGACTTGACTGCATAGCGTCTGTATCCTTTCTTGAGGTAGCTTTGTCAATATGTCGTTTGTATTTAAATCTGCACCAATGAATGTAATATGCTGTGATGGCAACAAGGCAAATTTTTCTGTATTTATAGTAATGCCTAGTTTTGAGAAAAGATGAATGGTGTAGTCTCTTGCTTTGATCAGTAGTTGCTTGGTGGTGGCAGTTAGGAGCCAGTTGTCTAAGTATGGAAATACCTGGAATCCTTGTTGTCTCAGATGAGCTGTGACTACTGCCATCCATTTGGTAAACACCCTGGGGGCTCTGGTAAGTCCAAAGGGCAGAGCTCTGAACTGGTAATGACTGTCTTCCAGCTGGAAGCATAGAAGTCTTCTTGAGTGCCTGTCCAGCTTAATGTGGTAGTACACATCCTGAAGATCTAACAAGCACATCCAGTTGTCTTTTCCCAGGAACTGGAGTATAGAGTGCAGTGTTACCATCTGGAACTTTGATTTTCTTACCGACTTGTTTAGTCTGCTGAGATCCAATAAGGGTCTCCAGTCCCATCTTTTTTGGAACTAAAAAGAACCTTGAGTAAATTCCAGATCATAACTGGTCTGCAAGGACTTCTTGGATGACTCTTTTTTCTAGCAACTTTTGTATTTCTAGTGTTGCTTGATCCCTTTGACCGGGTGGACTGTCTGGGATAGACTTTGGTGATTGAGGTGTACATTGGAAGGAAATGTTGTATCCTCTGGATATAATGGACTGTACCCATTTGTCTTGAGTCAGATTCAGCCAGGCTTCTGGGTACAGCGATATCCTCCCCCCGACTGCCTCCAGAGGGGGACAGATGGGCCTCCTTTCAGGAGCACTGGAAGTGCCTACCAAAGAAAGTATCTTTGTCGCCCTGATTTTGCGGACCCCCCTCTGCCATGTCGATGGAGTCTTCCGTTGTTTCCCCCTCTGCCCCTGGGGGAAGGATCACCATGAGTGTCTGATAAGGCTCCTTTGGACTTATGGAACCACATTTTCCCACCCTTTTGACCTTTAGGATAAGGTCTGGTAGGGGAAGAAAAATGGACTCCAATGGCAGGCAGAGTCTTACCATCTTGTTGGCTACTGGTGAGAGGTTCTTTTACTTTAGGCCCAAATAGTGACGAGCCATCAAAGGGAGTGTCAATAAAGGTAGAATGTAAGGGTTCTGCAAATTCACAAAGGCTCATCCAGGAATGTCTACGAAGAGCTATTCCTGTGCCTGCTGCCCTGCTCGCTCCATTGGCTGCATAAGATATGAGCCACATGGAGGAGTTAGATATGAAGGTTAAGGTTGCAAGCTGGGAGTTAACCTTATCAGATAAGTCCTGGGTTGTAGCACCTTGTAGGGTATCTCCTAGCTCTTTTAGGAGATCCATCTGAAGTCGCATGAAATGTGACAAATAATTCAGCGACCGTAAAGTAAAGGTCACTGAAGAGAACATATGCTTCCCGTATCTATCCATTGTACAAGAATCCTTGTTTGGTGGATGAACAGATACACAAGTTCAGCTAACTCCTTTTTTTGTGGCTGCTGCCACCACCATTGCATCTACAGGAACCCCTTTAGTTAAGTACTGCCTATCTTCCGGGGCCATAATGAACTTATTAGGCCTCCGTGGAATGGGATCCACTGAATCCAGAGAGTCCCACACCTTCCAGCTCACCAAACCCAGGACAGGGTCGAAAGGTGGAGACACCCAGGAGGTGGAGGGGTAAGAGCCAAATGCCTCCAGATATACCGAGTCATCTTCAGAAGGGGAAAGGGACTTCCAGCCACCCCTCTTTTTAAGGATCTCCAGGATGTCTGAAAAGGAAATATCCTCAGAGGGGGACCTTGGGGACCCTTCTGAATCCTCTAAGTCAGTATCAGAAGTGACAGACTCGGGGGAGCCTATGTGTTGCCTCTTACACTGTCTCTTCTGAGGGACCTCCTCGAGGGGGGGGGTTCTGGAGCTGTATCAGAAGAGGAGAATCCCCCGATTGTGGCTTCCTGGGGCACTGACTTTCTACTCTGTGGTTGATGGAGAGGTAATGAAGAGGTGGACACTGGTCCCTTAGGGGGAAGAGAGGCTGGAGCCAAAGGTGGAGTAGACTCAGTGGAGAGTACACTCTGCATCACCTCGAAGGCACTGCGGTCCTGGGCCGAGAGAGACTCTGGCCCCGAGAGACCGGGAGATCTCCCCGGCACTGAGGAGGGTGGCTCCGTGGCAGATGCGGGAGCCGAACTCACCTGAGCTGAGGCACCAAATAGGAGGGCTCGCTCCAACAAGGGTCCAACCCGATTCTCCCCCCCTGGAGCCAACCAGGGAGTGTCAGCCCCCAGGTCCCACGATGGACGAAACCATCGAAGAAACCAGAGCAGACGCCAGATCCGAGATATCAGTAGTGATTACTGGCTCCGTTGGATCCAGCACAACGACTTCCATACTCTTTGGCTCCAAACTCATCCGAGTTGGAGGAGGAATAGGCATAGTAGAAGGTACCATTGTCGGCTCCAAAGTCCGATGGGCTGGGCTCGAAAGAATTTCAGTTAGGGCCTGGGTCCAAAGCAATCTCTTCACTACCTCACCCGATAACCTGGAGGATCTAGAGGAATGACTGGAAGACTTGTGGCTACCTGCCACCGACTGTAATAAAGGAGAGACCAGCACCGAGCGAACAGGCTTCAAGGACGGTGACCGGTTCCTTTTTTGGCTCCGCAGTGGCTCCGATGAGACAGATGGAGCCAAGGGAGAAACATGTTTTTCAGCTCGGATAACTCTCGGAGCCGAGAAGGCATCATGCCTGGTGCTGCTTGTCGACTCAGACACTGGAGCCAATGAAGCAGACTTTGGAGTCTTGTCTGATTTTTTAATCTGATTTCCTTCATCCACTTTTGATAAGCCCCTCAATATAAGCTTATTCCTCCTCTCCTGCAAGACCCTGGCACTAAAACTATGACAAATGGAACAGGAGTCTTGAAGATGGAGTGAACTCAGGCATTACACACAACTAGTGTGCCCATCAATAATGGACATTTTCTGAGTGCAGGAATCACACTTTTTGAATCCTGACTTATGTTCCTTAGCTGGTTCCTTAGAGATACTAGCTATAAGGAAAAAAATTCTCAATAAAAGTTAAAACAACAACAATAACTGTTATAAAGAGAAAGCAGTAAAGAAACAAGTATCTAAAATAAAGTACTATATATATTTTTTTTCTTTAAAGAGAAGAAAAAGAGGGGAGGAGAAGTCTCTAAATTAAAACAACTATCTCCTCCTAAAAGGATTACTCCTAAAAGGCTTATAAAGAAGAAAAAAGGGCAAGAATACTCTAATTTGAAAAGGGATTCTTGTGGAGAAAATAAGGCCCAAAGAAAAGATAGCCACAAATTAAACTTACAATGTCTGAAAAGGGCTAAAAATAGCACAAGACTGTTACTATAGCACTAATACATAAAAATAACTAACAATTTGACAGAAAAGTTAGAAAAATATATAAAATATTAAATTTTCCAAGCCTGAGCCAGTGAGGACAATCCTGAAGCTTCAAGCGGCAAACGAGATCTGGGTAATAGCCGCTATGGGATAGGTATTCAGCCTGGAGCCAGAAGAAGCTCTCAAGCTTTAGTATAGGTCTTGGCTCCGAACCCAAAGTAGCAAGACTGAAGGCAAGATGGAACAACATAACATCAGATGTTAAGATCACTAAATGTGTTGATTACAGTGCTACATCCAGTGACTAAAACAGATGTCAAGATCACAAAATATATTGACTACACTGTTACCTTTTTTGTACACTAAACATGATGTATTTTGTGTTGGCAAAACATCAAACAAGCTTTAAAAGAGAATTGTGAAACATCTCACACATGGGCACGTACAAACACCAAACAAAAAAAAGTTAATTGTTTAAACATATTTCAGTAGCAGCAGGCCTCACTTTTTCTGGTTTTAGAAACGATATTTGTTTCCAGCAAGGATGCAAATAGCATTAAACTGCTAGGGCAAAATCACTGTTGGTGGTAACAAAACTTAAAGCTTTTAAGTCATTTTTTTTTTATGTCATCTTTTCTGAGATTTGAGAGTGAATGATTTAAAATTGCAGTCTTCAGTTGCAATTATCTGAAGAAGTTGGTTGAAAAGCTCATTTACTTTTAGTTGCTTGGTCTGCAAATTGTTTAAAGTAAGTTTAGGTCTCTATTTGCTTGATCTATTTCTTTATGTTAACTTTTATATTCGCTTAAAATCTATACTTGTGGGATATTTGGCTAGCCAGATGCATTCTGTGTGCCTGTGTTGCATTGATTTTATAATGTACTGCCAGGTGGTATGTATAACTAATGTGAACATATAGTTTTTATATCCTTTAATGTTAAGAATAAGTATTATAAAATATACTATAAGATGCCTATATATTGTCATTTTCCCCTCGGTTGCTAGGCACAGTTTTAGGCCTGTATCATGTAAGTGAATATTAACATACATGAATTATACAGCTTGCTATTTTGAGTAATTCAGTGCCTCCATCTGAGAAAAATGTACTGTTAACAGCTTTTAGCACAGTTTAACAATATACAGATAAAGCAGATGATATTTTAATTTTATAATTTAACAAGTTTGAATCTGCTAGAGGTGATTCATCAGGGAGTGACTATTTTGTACTTTTAATTGTATGTATTTCAGCATGCATAACATGCTGTGTGGGTAACATTTATGAAGGATCAGCAATGTATGTCAAAGACACAAACAATGAGTATCTAATCACACTGTTATGCATGGCTTCACCTGCTTTGTATAATGGCAGTAAATGAAGGCTGAATTAAGCATAGCTCTCAACCTTCCATCTCCAAAATGAGGAACACTTGCCCTCATAATGTGAAACAAATGGGCAAAATGTGTAACACATACTAATGGCTTACTAACAACTTCACCTAGGAAGGCCATAGGATGGTTAAAATATGCTGGTTTTACTTATAAAGATCTTTTAATGAATTAATATGATTAATTTCTATTTACCATGCATTTCACTTAAAACTATTCCCGACACTGAATGTGTGACAGAATCTTTCAGTGTGGAACATTAAGGAACTTTGAGGAACATGAACTTTTTAAGACCCCAAATGAGGTATGTTCCTCGTAATGAGGTATACTTGAGAGGTATGGAATTAAGGTGAAGAGATAACAGCATATCTTTTATGCTAGTAAATTAAGTTAGTTACTATATGAGCATAAGGTATATTCCCATACCTTATAGCATTTTTTTGCTTGCAGGTTTAAGACTGAGGAAGGTGTGGCACATAAATACCATAACTGCAATGGCATGTGCATGTTATTTAAGTTTACAGCAAAGCTTTTCCTTGGAACCTCAACCCCATATTCCTATAACACCACTCCAGAGAGTGCCCCCCATAACTAAAACATAGCAATTTTCCAAAGAAGACAATATATGACGTTCTTCTGTAGCACTTTGTTTAAAGCCACTGATATGATGTCACCCTGTTTACTGGGCTCCTAACAATTGCTCTGATTTTGAACTTCCAAGATGCATTCAGAATAGCCATCCTCACAGTTTTAACCATACACTGACACCTCCCATCCTGCACAGAGTGTATAAAAATTCAGACAGTTGAAATACTTCCTGAATCAGGTATACAAAGAAATGGCACCTACAACTAGCTCCAAACCATTATTTTATCAAGTCAATGCCATCATCATCATCATCTTCAACCCCCTTTTTCCCATTTTCTACATGGGGCTGGAGTGTCGTGTCAACTGTTGCCATCTCTCTCTCTATTCAGTGCCACTTTCCTACCTTCTACGGCACTCATACCTGACTGTCTCAGGTCTTCTGTTGTACAATCCATCCACCTCTTTGCTGGAAACCCTCATTTCCTCTTGCCTTCTTCCTGTATTTCCCAAATCTTCTTTACCTGATTGTCTTCTGCTTTTCTGAACATATGCCTGAAGCACTGTAACTGTTCTCTTTGACTGGTTCTGCAATTGCAGTTACTTTGGCTTCTGCTCATGTCTTCATTTTTTTGTCTGTTCCTCGGTGTGCATCCTACCAGTGATCTCAGGCTGTCCATCTTCATCACCTCTAGCTTCCTCAACTGCTCTGCCTTTACTGCCCATATTTCTGTACTATACAGTAGCACAGGTCACACCACTGTCTTGTACACCTTGCTTTTCAATTTCTTTGGCATTCTTCTGTTATACACTACAATGCCAAAGATGTTGAAAAGCAAGGTGTACAAAGGGTTGCTACCTGTACTACTGTATGGTAGAGAAAATCTTATTCTGAAGTCACTGTGCCTTTCTACTAAAATCAAACTACTTCAAATGGATTACATAAAATACAATATCCAAGCATATGAAGGACCAAACATGTTTTAAAAGATCCTTACTGTATGTATTACTTTACTTTGCTGAACACTTTACTGGATCAATTTTCTCGGTTTTATTATAAAGGGTAAGATGTTAATTAATAGGTATTATAGTATTAACAGCTCAGTATGTGTTCACTTTATACAAATGTTCTATAAAAAAAAAACTTAACATTTTTGTTAATAAATCCTGTTCTAGTATTCTGTCCTGCAGTGTGAGAACACAAGTTGGTATAGATAATAATACACTGTCTGCTTTTTATGTTACCTTTTATATCTCACTGTATTTAAAAAAAAGAAAAGAAAAACGCTCAGCATTTTTTATTTGCTGGCAAGGATTTCTATTAGAAATAAGAGCAAAAAGTTACAGCTGGTACCACCAAGCTATATCTCTTGAGCACTGTAAGGGAGCATTGTAATTGTCTAAGATGGAATATAAATGATTGACCAATAGGGGACAGTGGTGTCAGTATCCTACACATTACATCATGCTTTGGATTGACTCCAAGTTACTGCAGAGTCTTTATTTATTAAAGAAACACTAACTCATATTGACCGGCTCATTTGTGAAAGTATCAGAACTACTGCTGACTTAATGTCACATAATTAAACTTACATTTAGGTTTTCTTTGCAATGGATGTTTAGAATATATTTCACACAGACACTGTTTGATATTGCCGATTGATTTAGTTACCCAGTAGAATTGTTTATCACTGTTGCTTGCAAAAAACTTATCAGAGACAATAGTAAACAGTAGTAAAATAAAATGAACTAAAAATGAAAGCTGTTCCATACATTATCCCGTTGTCTGACAGCAAAGGCTAGAAAAGTCATTGGAACGCATATACCCCTCTCCGGGCACTTAATATCCTCTTCCACTAATGCCACTTCATTCAGACTACCTCATAAATTTATTAAAGAAAGAGCTTCTCAAAGTTTTTAATTTTTGTTTCCTTGCCTGACTGTGCTTACCCCAGTAAAGAATGCAATGGCTTTCCACGAATGCAAAGGCCACATTATTGATAAAAACTGCTATAACCTTTAAATTACTGAAACTGGAACAGTGTCCTCTGTTAGCTTAGAAACTGATAGCAGCCAACACACCACTACCCAAACAGCTTCCACACTCATGCATCCCAGTTTTACCGTGGTACTTGGGGAGGGGGCATTTACAAAGAGTGTACGTTCAGGGTGGAATAGCCCAATGGTTAACATTAGGGATGAAGCAAATCTTATTGCTTTTAAAGAAAAAAAGCTTAAAGATTACTAACTGGGAATATATAAATTTGAGGGATAATGGGTGACAGCAGCTATACCATATCCCTCTTAATTCGGTGTATGGAACCTTTTTTTTTCATTTTCATATGAAAATGTATTATTTTTCCATTTGTGTAGTTGCTATGGTAATTAGTTGTGTACTATAAATATTCTTTTCTTCTTTGTGTATGTATTATGTCACTTAATTTTGTCATACTATACGGTTAAATCCAGTTTTGTAACATTTTCTATCAAGTTTTAAACATTGTATCATAGTTGTTTGCTCATTTGGCATGGGCCACAGACAATGGTTCAAGGAATAATAAACTTACGTAGTTAGCACATAATTAAGTAATTTGTTTGCTTGTTTATTTACTTGGGTAGAGCACACTGATCCACATGGACCTTTTTCAAACTTATCCCAGGAGCACTGTCTGGTCAAGTGACTTGTTCAGAATCACACAGTACATAAATGGAGGATGAAGGAATCAAACCCTGAACTACAGGAAGGAGTTTATCGCTGAACTGTGTTACACAAACATTTTAAAGCAGAATGAATTTATGAAAACATTATTTGACATTATTTAGTGCACATAAGTCAGGAAATAGCAACTGAAGTCAGTAGTTTAGACATATTTCCCATAATACTGACTAATCTGTACCAGTTTTTGAGCTAAGTCCCAAGCTAGTTTAGTAGGTCTAGATCATAGATGAGAAGCTTAATGCCTTCCCCAATAATGAATCATTACAAAAGGTGGAATTGATTGCCTGCAGTGGATCTAGTTCACCTTGTGGACAGAGATCGTTCAGTACGATTTGTCAGCTGCAAATCTCAGTAATTCCGGACTAGAGTGCAGCAATTCTAATACCAACATCATTAACAACACAACCACTCGTGCAAGTAACTGTTTGAGTTGAATGATTGGTTTAAGAAAGATGTTTAGGAAATGTTTTAGTGACAATAAAGGGGCAGGCCTGTCTTTGAAGAAGCAACTCAATTTATTGGAGCACAAGCTAACAAAATATCGGAAACTACAGACTGAAAACTGTTACTTTCATGAGAATATTAAGTAGGGAATATTGCCAAAAGGCTTAATGCCATGGAAGTTTCCTACAGGACTTAAGAAAGGTTTTGAGTTACATCATGAATTGTTAAGCTTATTTGACCAACAGGGTTGTGAATTGATGGAACTTCTTATTAAGCATAACCAAGTCACCAAGGACATGTTAGAAGTAGGAAATACCCAGTTTGATTAGAATATTTCTACTGATTTATTATATGAATATTATAGTAATGATTATAAATGTATTTATGGTAGAATGGACAACATTTTAAATGATGTTAAAACTAGAAAGGAGAAAAAAATACTAAGAGATGAGGGGAATTATCAAAATCAGAGGGCATACTGAAAACCCCCATTAAGTTCCCAAACAGGTATTTATTGTGATGAATTGGATCCTGAATGTTTGGGTGGTTCAAATACTAACACATCTGAGCCTCCTTTAGATGTGTCACCTCCCTAGAGGTCGGAGAAATCACTGAACAAAGAGGAGGAATTTTGACAGCAACATATTCCCCCAGTGCTTCAGGATGTAGAATAATACTTCCCGTTACCCCAACCTCAGAGGAAGAAGGGAGGGAAGAACAAACACAGTCAAAAGAACTATGCAAGACTGTAACAAACAAGAAGGGGGATTTCACTGTTTATAATTTTAATTTTGGTTAGTTTTAGTGAAAAGCATTCAACTTTCTTTGAAAAAGGTATGATGCTGGTACCCTATAGGAGAGGGAGACTGAAACATTAGTAGATTTGAAACTTTATACTAGGAAATTGAACCTCAGTGTATTGCTGAGTGACAATATCTTTTTTGGAAGGTCATTAGAGACAATTAACAGACCCAGCATATATAATCCCCCACTCCACCCCACCATTTTGTTGTTTGAAAAATTGTGTGAAAGTGATATTAGATCACTGCTTAACAACTGTAATGTAAATTACAACAGCAACATTACCCAAAAGGAATGGAAATAACTCAGAGAGAAAAATAGTAATAAGAATTTGAGGTTGATGAAACCAGACAAAGGTGGGGGGGTGTGATGATGGATACGACTGATAATATACTTTTCATTCTAAAGTTATAATTTTCAGAAACATATGAGGAAATGTCAAGGAATTGATTAAATGTCACTTATTCCAAAATTGATATTGCCCCATATGATCTGTTAATGTAAGATCTCATATCTGAAACTGAGTACTCCTTCTTGAAAATAAACTACCCTCATATCCCTGGGATTTTTGGGATACCACAAATACATAAGGATGTCTTTGATCCCCCATTGTGGCCTATAATTGATGCTAAAGAATCAATGACTTATGGTATGTCTAAATTTGTAAACTTAAGGGTTTATGTCAATTATTCGAACGCTTAAAATGTTGAACGTTATATGGTCGAGACCATATGTTTGACATTTCAAGTGTTTGAAGGTCGACTTTTAACAGTGCCATATGGTGCAGAATGGGAGAATTTCCATTTTCTGCACTGAAGTGTGGTCTCGGAGTTGGTATATTTAAGTAGGGGTCGTGTGGGGGGTGCAGGGGGGCTTGCCCCCCTGCTCGCACTGTTAGTGTATATTTTTCTTTTTCTTTTTTTGTTTTTTATTTGATATTGGAACTTCCAAATATCGACCATATGATCTTGACCATATGGTATTCGATATTTTGGAAGTTTGAATTTTTGACATAGACCCAGACTTAAAACTCAAGGCGATACTACAAGTGGAATCATATATATTTAAGGACTCTTGGGTTTTTTTCATTAGCGTGCATAATTCTCTTTATAATGAACAATTGTTATTAGTAACAATAGTATGATGATTTGTTTTCAGTTATACCTCATCAAGTTGGGGTGCACTGGTTTTACAAGTTCTTAATTCAGAAGGATATACAGAGTAGTAACATTACTGAAGTCCTTAGAAACTTGATGAAGTTGATTTTAGACAATAATTTTATTTGGTTTGAGGGAACTATTTTCAAGCAAAAGACAGGGGTTGCAATGGGGGCATTCTGCACCCCCATCTTTGCCAATATAGTTTTAGTATAGTGGGATAAACAGTTTATTTTTAACTCTGAGTTCAAGGATGCCTTGATGCTATATGGACTTTTTTTTAGACAATATTGTGCTGCTTTGGAAAGACTCGTAAAATAGGTTATATGAATTTTTGTAATACATAAGCACTTCAACCAGTTTTCTTAAATTTACTTTAAACAAATCTTATAAAAAAATATGTTATTTGGATGTGGAGATCACTATAGACTATGCAAATAGGTGTTTTATTTAAAATTTATATAGGAAACATACCTACTCAAATTCATTGCTTCATTATAGTTGCCACCCTTTACACCAGAAAAAGTCCCTTGTCAAGGGGCAACTAGTTAGACTGAAGAGAATGATCGCCTCTTTGGAGATGTTCTTTGATGCAAGCAAAAAATTAAGAACAATGTATTAAATAGAGTGTACCCTATGGATTTTTTTGGAACAGCTATTTACTGAGGTTTATGAAAAAAGGACAAAAGGGATGTACAAGCCACTGTTAGGAATAGGATGCAATGCCTTGTCAATAGACAAACATAATAATAACCAATTTAGGAGAGGATGCATCCTTACTTACAGTAACAATCCGGAGACTATAAGGCATATTTTATTTAATGACTGGAATATTTTTTTGATATAGGTGGCATGGATCTAGATAAGAATGGAAGGGATCCCACAGTGGTTTTTAGAAGGGATTGGAACATCAAGAACTTTTTAGAAAAGAGCAATGCATTTAGAATGTCTGCTACACATACTAGAGGAATATCCAAATGTGGGCATTGTTCCCAGTTTCCCTCCATTTTGGAAGGTGAATATATCTGGTTAAATGGGGTTGGTACTATTAGGTGCCCAGGAAATGTAACTGTGAAACAAAATTGTTGGTGTATATGGCCTTATGCTTGATGTGTAGTTCATTTTACATAAGTAAAACTGAAAGAGCTATTAAAGATAGAATATATGAACACTTAAGAGAAATAAAAAAACAAGAACAGAAGAACACACTATGGAGACATATTCAGAAGAATGAAGAGCATAAATTTGGTTTCTTTATTGCAGATGTCCTTGGTAATGATTTGAGAGTGGGGCCTTTCAAGGTTAGACTGGAATTAAAGAGGTTGAATGGCAATTGAAAACTAATGCCATGGGTCCGAAGGGGCTAAACAATTATATTTCTATTAGCAATTTATTGCAATTAAAAGCACTTACTTGCTACGAATAATCATATGTACTGTTTGATTATACTTTGTATTTTTTATATTCGCAGTTATGTTATTTTTTACATTTTAAAATTTTGTATATAAGTTGTATATATATTTTTTGTGCAGTTATATTCATATTTGGTGGAGGGAGGTTTAATTATTGCACTACAGGGCTAATCTATTACATTACCTTATTTGTTTTGGATGTTCAAGTTATCAAATAATTAATTAACTTCTTGTTAATTAAAGTATTTTTGGGGGGATGGAGCTGTACTAATACTATTTAAATTTGCTGCGTGTGTTCATTACTTAACTTTGAAGAAGTCCCGTATACGCGTTGGGATGAAAGTGCTTAGTTGTGGATTATTAAATATGAGTTGGTTTTAATCTGTGGTCGTTGGTGGTTTCTTCACAGTATAGTGAAGATTATCTCTTGAGTTTGTTTTTGTGGTGGTGACACAGGTCCTGGTTACTGCTTTTTAATTAATTTGTTTGCTTGTTTGTTTACTTGAGTACAGCAGACTGATCCACATTGTCCTTTTTTCAAACTTATCCCAAGAGCACTGTCTGGTCAAGTGACTTGCTCAGAATCACACGGTACATAAATAGAAGATGAAGGAATCAAACCCTGAACTACAGGAAGGAGTTTACGGCTGAGCTGTGTTACATAAATATTTTAAAGGAGAATGAATTTATGAAAGCATTATTTGATCTTATTTGTTACACATAAACAGAGTAATAGCAATTGAGGTCAATAGTTTATACATATTTCCCATAATACTAATCTGCACCTGTTTTTGAGCCAATAACCCAAGTTAGTTTAGCAATAATGGGAAACGATAAATTGTTTTGTGTCCACAACTCTGACTTTTGTCTGGATCTACCATGGAATATAATTAAATTATAAAAATCCACTGTGCCACAAGTCCATCTTTCATATTTCAACCCCAAAATAATGCTGCACATTGCCACACTCAGGATAACTGACTAATTTAGTGAGTATGCATAATCAAACCTGTCCAGTACAATGACTAAGTCTGGGAGAAAAAAAGGAGACTGTATTTCTAAATAGTAGAATTGAAAATGCAAAGAACCAAACTCCAGATGAAATAACCACGTTGAAGCAGGATATGTGAACGTAGAAACACGCTGGTTATACACAGCAGTACAATTGCATAAAAACTTTAATCTTCGATAGCAGAAAAGTGAGCACTTTCACAACCAATAACAGTTGATTCATCAGACGAAGCAACTGTTATTGGTTGTGAAAGGGCTTACTTCTCTGCTATCGAAGATTAAAGTTTTTATGCAATTGTACTGCCGTGTATAACCAGCGTGTTTCTACATTCATGTATTTCTAAATATTCAGAACAGAGGGTTAGTAGCAATAGTATACATTTAAGCAGAGCGTCTCAGGATGGGAAAGTTTAGGTTGTTGAAATGGGTAGGCTGAGAAAGTGAATTTGAATTAAGACTTAGGAAAGTAAAGAACAGTATGGAGGGAAAACTGGGGAGTTGACTGATAGTCCAATGAAGCTGTCATCCTGACTAATTTCCAAAGCAAACTCGATATCAGCAAGCATTCATTTTTTTAATACTATGTTCTAAAATCTGAGAGGCTCTTCATCCCACTATTAGAGCTAGAGACTGACAAATCCCACCATACAAAGATAAATCTCTGCAATATTGTTTAATGGCTGTACCTTATATACATGGTGCTTTTCCTTTCAAAGTGCACTGATTCCTACAGAAGCATTTGAATTAAAAATAAATAAATCAATAAATGGAATACAGAATATTATCTGGCAATACTCAGTCTGTATTTAATTTTATCAGAGTAAATAAAGTATTGTGTTTCTCATTGTATCTTACAAGACACTCCTGGGATACTTCACTATTCACTCTTTACATGCCCATATTAAGAAGTACTCCGATCTTTTCTTAGCTTTTACGTTTATTATAATTTTACACAGTACAGTTTTGTTAGCCTATGCAAATGAAATATTAAATAAATATAAAGTCTGATGCACACAAAATAATGGTAAGGGCTGATGCAAGCTTAAAGCAAAGCAAAAACAAAAAAATATTAACCTTTGAGCTACGAGGGGTTGGAGTTAAAACTGTCAGTATATTCTTAAAAAATACCATTTTGGGAAGTTTCAACATGAATGGAATAAAACCATGAAATATGCGGCCCCATTAAAGACTAAAATTTGTGTACTGGGTATTCAATAATTATGGAATTAAGCTAGAATGAGCAAGTAAAAACTGTCTGAAAAATACAATAAAGGATTATGTTTAGTTTGTAGTAATGTAATTGTTTGTTAACTAAATAGGGTGCCCAAATCACATGAACATCTTCTAAAGGCAACCAAAGATCAATGGGGCATTTGACTAGCTTGTTTCTCATTTAATAATGTAAGTGTAGGTTGTTGGAAACAAACCTAAGTTTATTGATGGTGTGAAACTTATATCAGAGTGTATTCTGACCTCGAGATGACACTATTAGCTGCTCACTCTGTCATAGGAGCCTATCAATCCATAATAAAGGTCCACCAGTATAACAGAAAATTTGATTTAAAGTTTGTATCATTGAAAGGCTTCATTTTTCTTTTACTGTTCAGTCAGACTATGTGAAGAAAGGGACAGTATTCAGAAACATACATTTTATAGATTCAAAGGTAAGCACCAGTCTAGCTGCCCTTGCAAGAATTTTAATCCTATCCAATTTCCCTTCAAAGGTGAAAATCAAACCTTGTACCTTGTGACTGTAAAGTAAACACCTTAACCATTATGTCAACCCTGACCTCCAAATTGCCATAAATCAGCTGTCCTTTCTTAAGGGAAGAGCCATGGCTTCTTCACTGTTTGGGAAGTTCCTCTGGAGACTCTGAAGATGTGTGTTTTTTCAGATGTTCACAGTGGTGCCAGACATCAGAAGCACTTTACTGGTATCACTTTATGCCAGCTTACAATGGGAAAGGTCCAACAAAAAAACTCCTCTCAGCCCTTACCTTTGTAAAGAAGGAAAAATGGTAAGATGTTAATGGAGGGATTTTGTTCACCAAAGTTCAGAATAGCAGAAAGAACAAAAAAAATGTATACTTGCTGTGAAGATTGGAGGAAGATGGGCAAAGGCTGCCAGCCTAGTCAAATAGAATTTGATACATAATTCTATCAATTGTATAAATAAATGTAAAATACATGCTTGTGTTTTTAAATGAAAGAAAACACCGTAAAATTTGAACTTCAAGATTGTTGCAACATTGACATCTGCTGTAAGGAAAACCAAGCCAAGCATTTTAAATGTGTCTTTTGAAGCTGAAAAGATCGTATGAATCTCTTTGATGTTTTCCAGTCGGCTCCAGCGAGTCTGGATGAAGGTTTCAGGCCCATTGTTTTAAGGTTAAAGTTAAGAGCCAGAATTTACATGTGGAAGGTGCCTTATTGCTCTGGTTTCTGCTAGAGTGTATATGTGAAATGCCTCTTATTGTTTTAGTCTCCCGAGCAGGTGTTAGCTTGCTAAATAATGTAGTTTGTGGCCTGGGAACTCCAGACTAAGTGTAAAAAATTATGTAATTTGAGAGGGCCTTAGAGAGCTGTTGGTTAGTGTTTAAAAACTATTGTTAAGTGAGAATCTGGGAAGCATTTTGATCATGGACATCTAACCCAGCACTGTTTATGCTTTGTGTATGTAAGTAAGATTATAGCACTGTATTTTCTCTTAAGATTAGCTAAAGATTAGAAAGTTAAATTAAGTGTTTTTCTTTGACATCAGACCTGTCCTACTGTATTATTTCAAGTTTCTGTGTGATCTCTGAACTCTTAGATATCTCTGTGGTGTAGTAGTACTGTCTTGTGTTTTAATTATTTATTATTAAAATTTTTAAAACCTTCACCTGTGGCTGGTTTGTGTAGAGATAATTTAACCTCTAAAGTACATTACATATTTACAGATTAGACAGTCTAAGTCACTCCAAATTAAGCCTTAACTGTCTAGTCATACTACCATTGGATTATAATATTGCACAGTAATAATTGGACACCTTTTTTAGGGCCTTTTAGAAGCTGATAATATTAGCTGGGTGGTGGCAGGAATTACTACCATATGATCTGGGTAATAGGGGCACAGCTGGAGAACCTGTGCCAGCCTTTTCCCAGGAGGGTTTGTGTGGTTGTATAACCTCTTCTCAAAGTGTGTGTGTGTGTTGTGTCAGCTACTTGGGCAGGGACAAGAAGCACTGGTTGGACAGAGAGGGTACTGGAGGTTTTAGCTTGCTCAGCTAGGCTGAGACCTGGAACCTATAGCTGTGCCAGTGGGGAGTCTTATTGGGGACCTGGTGAGCAAGGGAGCAACCAGCCCCAGACTGACTATGATCTCATAGGTTCATAGGTTCATAGGTTGGTACTAGGCTATTGGCCCTAAGGCCTATGCAAGCCTAGCCATAACAATTCCCTGGAAATTTTTTCCCACAAAATTTACTTGTCTGGGCCCCTGTCTAGCAGGGCGAATGACATGATCCCCGGGGTGAATTTCCTATCTCCCATCCAATCATCAAGGTTCCTTTTGAAGAGGGCCAATGAGGTGCTCTGCTTGACATGTATGGGCAATCTATTCCAGAGTATGGGGAGTCTCTGGGTCAGGAACCTATCCCTCCAGCATGTTTTGTTCATTGTGATGATAAGGTTTAGATCCCTGAAGTGTGTGGCTATGAGGGATTGGGATTTCTTTAAGTGGAGCATGTCCAACAGCTCAGGGTTTGACATGGCCTTGTATGTTAGGCAGAGATTGCCTCTGAGTAGACGATATGCCACAGAGTATAGCTGGAGTTTTTTTAGACGGTCAGCATATGGCATCTGCTTTAGGCCTGTGATTCTTTTAGTAAGGTATTTCTGTGGCCTTTCCAGCTGTTGCAGATGTCTTGTGAGGTACATACCAAATTGGGCATTATACTCTATAATGGGTCTAATGAGGGATGAGTACAGTGGGACAATGACCTCCTTTTTTCTGGATGAAAAGCCCTTAGTGATGAGGTGTACCACGTAGAAGGATTTCCTGACTGTTGTGGCGATGTGGTTATCGAAAGTGAGACCACTGTCCACTTGTGTCCCTCTCATCACACTTTCGATGTTTAGTGTCCTGCCACCTATGTGGTAGTTCATGGGTACATGTTTTTTTCCAAAGGGGATGACTATACATTTCTTGGCATTAAGCTTGAGTCCATGGCTCTGGCACCAGGCATCTGTTTCTGTAAGGCCCTTTTGTAGAATATCCACATCATTTGGGGATTCAATAATGGCTCCCAGTTTGCAGTCATCTGCAAACTTTGTTAGCCAGAGTCCCTTAGTGTTGGCCTGTACTTCAGAGAAGTAGATGCCAAACAAGAGTGGTCCCAGGACTGAACCCTGAGGTACTCCACTTGTCACTTGTCTGGAGCTGGACTTGGAGTCGGCTACTTTTACAGTCTGGGTTCTGTCAGTAAGCCAGTTGGCAACCCATTGAGTGATGTAGGGATTTATGCCCAGCTTAGTAAGTTTATCTATGATTCCAGAGTGAGGGATGGTGTTGAAGGCCTTGGCGAGGTCCAGATAGGCTGTGTGGACCTTCTTACCCTCGTCCACTGCTCTGGAGACCGATTCAAAGAAGTCAATCAGATTCAGGAGACAAGATTGGCCCTTCACAAACACAAACTGGGTGGGGTCCAGTGTCTGAAGGTTGCCAATGTCTTTGTTTATAGGTTCCATGATAATGCGTTCCATGCCCTTGCAGATCAGGCTTGTCAGACTGATGGGATGGTAGTTCCCAGGATCCAAGGTGGATCCTTCCTTGTGGATCGGGATAACTGTAGCAGTGCGCGACTCAGTGGGCATGAATCCTGAGGTGAGGCTATGATTAAACATGACACTTAGGTGGAGTGCCAGTTCATGTTGTAGTTCATGTAGTACACAGCCTGGGATGTCATCTGGTCCCATGGATGCTATATTCTTAGCTTTGGAGAGTGCTGTTTCTACCTGTGTGGCTGTGATTATCGGAATTTGGCAATCTTTTGGTATTGAGATGGGCCCTTTAGAGGATGAGAGGGGAGTGAAGTTGGCACTAAATCGATCTGCCAGGATATTGGCAATATCCTTGGGATCAGTATATTTAATACCATTCTGTTGTAGCTCAGAGCAGATCTGAGCATTGCCATTTAGATTCTTGACATAACTATAGAATGCCTTGTGGTTGTCTTTGGAATCTTTGGCAATTTTATTTTCGTAACTAGCTTTTGAGGATTTTATGAGGGATCTCAGCTTCTTACTGAGGCTGGTGAGGGAGTTTTTTGCATCCTGGAATTTTCCTCTTTTCTGCAACAGTTTCTTCCTTCTGTTGTATAGTTTGTTTATAGCAGGGGACCACCAGATTGGCTTCCTTTTTTTGGAGAAGAGCATCTTGGTTCTATTTGGGATGGCACGATTCATGCACAAGTGGATGTGCTCGTACAGTGCCTTAGTGTAGGATTCTGCAGTCGAACTTCCAGATCCCATCTCTGTGTGCACTTAAGGGAAATTGTACTTTATTGTGTGTATTAGTTATCCTTTTCTCTTCTAGGAGACAACCTCCCTGGTGTTTGTGGTGAGGATTGAGGCTCCTTGATTGCTGGGCCAGGGCACGGTCATCACACTTGCCATACCACTGCATGCTCCATGGGAAGAGAAATAGAAATACCACTAAACCCACAATGGAACTGCTGAAGACTCTGTGTCCTGAAATTCAGCTATTTTTTATTGGGATAGGTTGGCCAGGAAACAGGCTTTGGGATAAGGAGTGAGCACAACAATCGGCAAGCTGGCGGTGGGGATGGGTGATTAAAAGTACCATAATATTTTCCATACCCATTCCTTTCCTCACATAACCTCTCCTATTCCCATGTCTAACTAAAGACAGATGTCATGTATGCATGGACTCAATGTTGTGTGCTGAATTCTGAAGTGCACAGCCCCTTTGAAAAGAGTTTCTGATTTAATAGTTCCTCTCAAAATGATTTATTACCTATGATGTTTTAAGATAAACAGAGGGTGTAACTTGAAGTGATGTACAGAAACCAGACTACATGCTAATGAGCACAATATGCACTGACATACTAATAAGCACAATATGCACTGAGATGGAGGGGAAATATCTAACTACTATTGCCTTTAAAACTTACTAAATATAATTAATAAACTACATACTTATTCATATTATTTATAACTAATTTTCATTACTTTTAACAACACAGAAAAAGAAAATAGAAAATATTTTGTAGTTTTTGATACCCAAAATTACATTAAGGTTGTCTGAATGGTTTGATACTAAGGAACATAGTAAGGTACTCTGTTCGTCTTAGCTTGACAAAAATAAACAGAACACAGAAGTGATGATACCTGTTATTGGACTTGGGTAGGTTTTACAGAACAAACTTTTACATGTAGATAATACCTTGTCTTTTCCCTTCCCAGATGTGAATATGCATTAAAGCCCTGTATCCAGTATTCATAACTTACTGACTCCTGATTAAGGGTTCATATAGTCCAAAAGCTCAAATAAAGTTTTCCATTCACTTTTTTCTGCCTTCAAATTCCATCTGTTTCATCATGGCCTGTTTAATATTACTAATTATCTTCCAAAAACACTGATAAAACTCTTCTCACATCCCTGCCCAACCCTTTTGGTCCACTTTTCCACCTCTCCTACTCTTGACGTTTCTCAATAATAGCTACTGCATACAATTATCTTATGTACAATGTAAATAAATGTGAAGAACGCATATTCTCAAGTAAGCTTAAGATATGTGCTACTTCCATTCCACAAATTTTGTAAATCTCATGTCTCTGCACTATAAATATAATGTCTGCATAATATGTACTATATCTGTCTTGTTGTGTATTACACTTGTATTGTAAAAATTTGTCTTGTGTCTTACATTGTTTCTGTAAAATTTTGATGTGGAACTGTTCTCCCTGGGCCTCTGGTGAAAAGGGAATTTTTGCCAGTTGGACTGTCACAGTCAACAAATGAAGAATAACAAATAATAATAATAATTATAATGTAAAACCTAAGATGGTCCATTAAGAGACATCATATGACCTCTGAATTCTAGGATTTCCTGTTAGTGGAACAACATACTAAGTAAGAGAAAATTGAATTTATTCCATGTTAGTCATTGTGGTAAACAACCATTTGGCTGTATTTGTAGCTGAGTGGTACTTTAAACCCAGGTATATTTATGCATTTTGTATATTTGGGCATCATTTTGCTGCTTAGCTTTTTTTTCCTGATATTAACCTGATTACTAAATACAACAATTTAAAGCATCCTGGATGTCTGGTCAAATAAATCTTTTGCCTTTTATGCTTGGAAAGTCGTACTTCACATTTATGACTCAAGTGTAACTTAGGAAAAAGTGCTGAAATTTTGAGTTAAAGATTACATGCACAAAACTTGTGCAGCAAAATATATTTCAAATATCCATACAGGAAAACTGAACCCAGTATCTGGACATGTAAAACATATATCCTGTGAACAAAAATGGATTAAAATGAACAAAGTGTAATGATAAGAGGTACTGTCAGCCATGCCAGGAGAAGTGGAGCAGTGGGTGTGTAATATGGCTACCTATTATATTCTCGAAAGCCGACAATGTCAAATCCAACATTGTCAAAACGAGAATAGTGAAAGTGCAGAACGTCAAACGGGTAATCGTTAATCTCTGTAAGGGGAGATTTCCATTTACTTCAATGTAGTGCGGTCTTGGAGTTGGTATATTTAAGTAGCGGGGGTGTGGGAGGTTCAGGGCTTGCCCCGTGCCTACACCCTTTAGATTTTCTTTTTTTTTTTTAATTTAGTTTTTCTGAACATTTGAAATTTTAATGGTTCGATCATTAAAGGTCGACCTTTAGTGATTCGAACCATTAAACTTTCGATGATCTAATATAGACCCGTGTAATATATGCCAGCACAGCTAGTGGAATTTTGTAAATAATTATATCTAATTTGTATATCAAACTGATTTGTACAGATGCTTGTTTTGAAAATGTATTTGTGACATTTGCTTGTGTTAAAATGTATCAAAAGTCCACCCTTCTGGAAGGGAAAGAAATGTACATGTATTATTGTAACTGAATCGAATGTAAATGTTTTATCAGAGAACTGGAAGAGAAGAGGTCAATCTCCAACTTTAAATTATAAATGAAATTAAATTACTTTATGGGTTAAGTCATAAAGATGCTATACTACAGCTTTGAATGGAGCCAGAGACACAATCCTCTGGATTCAGCAAGTCCTGCACGGCGTGCACGATTTTGTAAGTGGTAATGTTGGCACTATGGCAGCCAAGCGATCCACGTACGTGCTCGTTTGATGTGCACGAGTGCTCTTGCACTAGTCCTGCACGTTCCCAGCCCCTGTATGCAAATTACCCCATTTGCAGGTGAAAAACATGCAAATGAGATAAATCTGCTATACAGGTAGCTAGAATCAGGCCGTGCAGGACTAGTGTAATCTGCAGAAATGTACTCGGTTAGTAAATGAGTACATTTCTGCAAAATCCAAAACAGAGACATGACAGCTCCAAATAAATAAATATCATTGAGGAAGCATGCCAATGCCCAAGTATAAGGCCATTGGTATTGCAAACAATACAAAAATTAAAAAAATAAACTTTTATTTTTGGCGATCTCGGCTGTTTAATCATAGGGCAGCGACGTGCAAACGGGATCGGTGGGAAAATAAGAAAATAAACCTAAAACAAGCATTCTAATTAAAATCAGTATTCTGCCATGCAAGTCAATGGCAGGCAAAAGACAACCTGGCCAGTGAATAGTGGTTGCTAAGGGGGGAGGCTGTGTGTGACACATGTAACTATGCATTAGCAGGCAATCCTATGCAAATGAGGGGAAGGATAGTGAATCCCAGTTTTCCCCAGCATGTGAGGCAGGTCCCAACAGTGTAAGAGTATGAATAGCTGAGTGTATGACTAGGAGGTAGGTGACGTCATAGGTGGGTGTGTCAGGCCTACTGTAAGCAGATTGGAGCTCTGTGGCTCAGGTTTGCTCCTAGCTAAGCTAGGGGGTGTGTCTAAACCTGCCCAGCACTCTTTACAAAGTGTAAGTGGGTGTGTGCACCGCACACCGGGCTTTACAGGAAGAAAAATTAAGTTAAACCAAGAAATAGCAGCAATGTGCACATTTGAGCACTCCGTTTACGCGTAGCATACACGGGCTCAAACAGGGAGGAATGGGAAGGGAAAACAGCAGTAGGAAGGTAATCAAGGAGAACTAGCTTAGCCGGTAGGTGAAATGTATCAGAATCAGCCAATTACACAGGCAGCAGCCCAGCTCAGAACACTACTATAAACTAAGCAAACACCTTCCCCACTGTTTTTTCCCACACTCTACACCACTGGTGTATACAAGCAGGGAAATTTTAACAAACAAACTTACAAAATGAGAAGGGTTGCAGCAGGCAACATAGAACAACATGTGCAAGAGGCTGAGGGTGGTGAAGATGTGAATGCTGCTGAACAACCCACAGTGAGGAGATGGAGAAGAGTGTACAGACCCAGGGTAACCTACTAGGGGCTACATGAGCTGGAGATAGTGGAGTACTATAGGGTGGACAGTGACCTCCTACAGCAAATAGTTGAGCTGTGCCGGCCACACCTGACACACCAAACTGACCGAGGGGAACTCATCCCAGTGGATACCAAGGTATGTGTAGGCATAGGTATACTAGCCACAGGTACCTCCCAAAGCGTAACTGGGGATATCATGAGGATCTCACAGACATTGGCATCTAGAGTATTCCACTAGTTCCTGGGTGCCATGTCAGCACACATGCCAGTGAGTATGTATATTACCTCAACACCCATGAGGTGTTAACCAGCAATATGCATCTCTTCCACCAAATAGCAGAATACCCTGGGGTAGTGGGTGCTATAGACTGCATGCACATATGCATCAAAACACCACCCAGTGAGCAGGGTAGGGCCTACATCAACCACAGGGGCACCCCCTCCATCAATTGCCATATCGTATGTGATGCCCAGGGCATTATAATGAATGTGTGTGTTGACTGTCCTGGAAGCTATGACAATTCCAACATATGGCATCTGAAGCAGCTGTACAAGAGATTTGCCAATGGGAATATCCCCTACAGTCGCCTAGTGGGGCATGCTGGGTACACACTGGAGTCGTGGCTGATGACACCCATCAGAAATGCACACACACACCTGAACAAGAACGCCATAATGAGACACACGCACAGGCCAGACATATAATAGAGCGTGTGTTTGGGATGCTTAGGTCACGGTTACTGTGTCTGGACACATCCGGTGGAGCCTTACAGTATTCACCAGCTACATGTACCCAAATTGTTATGGTATGTGCTATGCTACACAATATGATCCTGAGGAAATAGCTGCAGCAGAAACAGCATGGGGCAGGCCCACGCAGCCCCCCACCAATGCCAAGGCCTGCACAGGCACAGAGCCTGAGCCTGCCCCAGTAGGCAGAAGGAGGCATGCCCAGTATGCCCTGGCCTTGGCAAAGAGGCAAAGCATTGTACATGCACTGGCACAGTAGAGACCCAGGGAATAACACCTGTCTCTGACTCGTACATACAGTAAAAGGGGTGTCAAACATAACACCACCTATGCTCAGCCATGTATAGGGAGTGTACTATGTGCATCCAACATTGCATCCTCCAGCACCATCCACAAGTCTGGCACACCCACAGGGTAAGTCAATCAACCTACCAACTGCCAAATGGAGTAGAATGTGTTGTTACCTGTAGCTATGGTATGTATGTGAGCATGCAAGGGAATTGGGTGGCTGAATGTTACAGCAGCAGACAGTAGACACCCATAGTGGCACCCTGACATGTGTAACACATACTGGAGTCACCATAGTAGCCAGTACTACACAGGGTGACAAAACCCACTGCAGGAAATGTGCTGAGCAACATGTGTGTCCATATGACCCACACATGCCAGTCAGGACGGTTCACATACCCAACAACAGTCGCAGCCAGCAGAACAGGTGTAGACAAACCCAAACAGGGCCTATGCCATGACCCCAGAATGATGGCTATGGTTAACCCCACCCCCAGGCCTACACAGGCAGACTACAGCAAGGCAGGTAGTGGGATGTTAGTTCTGAAGAGTAGGAAGTCAGATAATAATATGTAGGGCAACCAAAGCCACGATCTGTAGTACACTGGTGTGCCTCTAGTCAGCATGATAGTTAGCAATACAGAATGAAATTGAGTACATGACATACCAGTACAGTCATAGCAAATGTGTACAAGTGTCACTTGTGCCCCCCCCCCCATCCTACATAGTAATGTAATAACAGCCAGGTGTGCTCCCCCCACTCCTGTGTATAAATGTAGAAACAGTCAGGTGTACCGCCCCCCGCTATGCAAAAATGTAGTAACAGTCAAAGCCAACTGATCAATGGATACCCTGCAGAACACAGCATGCTACCTGTCGATGTACAACACAAAGGTCAGCACTGCAGCACAAACTACCTGGACATGATCCACACATCCACTACAGATGGCCATACTGGGCATGTTCACACACTTACAGAAATGAAGGCAATGTCAGTCAACAACATACTGAAAGGTCATACTGGGCATGCTCACACACATGAAGGCCATGACTGCAAACACCAGTGGATCAGACATATCTGGCAGTTGCAGATGTTGGTGCAGACACTCGGCAGTATGCACCACTCATGCCTTGCACACACAGTGGATAGGAATACAGACATATATGTCAGGGTGGCACACTTAAGCCAAAGGTAATCGTACATAGATGTGTGGAAGAGGGTGACTGTGACAAGGAACCATCCAGGCCTGTCCCACCCAGCACACAGCCAAAGGGCCCCAAACACATGAGGTGCATGTGTCACTCAATGCAGACACTAGCCACCAGTATCTGTCAGCATTACAGACTATGTGGTGCATGTGCCAGCTGTGCAACATGACTGTACAAGGAAGTAGTCGTCTAGCAGCTGTATACACATATCTGTGACATATGACCTCGTGTGTGCCTGCATGTGGTGTGTCAACCCGTATATGAATGGGTTATGGCCCATGCACACATCACCCTCCCCATAGCCCTACTATGACAAGCCTGCTGAGGTAATCCAATGTGAAGTACACCTTTGGGAGAGTTGTAGTCCAGTAATCTCTGTGGCGTGTCCCATAACTGTGTACTGCTATAGTGTGATAAACTAGTTAGGTAGGAGGTCTACCCCAGACTTGGCAACTGTGTGTGTGTGTGTGTGTGTGTGTGTGTGTGTGTGTGTGTGTGTGTGTGTGTGTGTGTGTGTGTGTGTGTCTCTGACTGAAAAGCAATGCTTTTTAGGGTACTCACACTCCTTACAATTCATATACTCAACTTTGGCAAGGCTGCTGATGTCACTCACTTAGAAATACACCTCTGCGAAGGCTGTAGCCCAGTAATCTCTGTAGCATGTCCTGTAACTGCGTACTGCTGTAGTGTGATAAAGTAGTTAGGTAGGTCTTCTAACCCCAGACATGACAACTGTGTGTGCATAAGTGTTTGTGTGCATGTCTGTCTGTCTCTGACTCTGTAGAGAGCAATATTTTTTAGGGTACTCACACTCCTTACAATTCATATACTCAATTTTGGCAAGGCTGCTGATGTCACCCACCTGGAAATACACCTCTGGGAAGGTTGCAGCCCAGTAAACTCTGTAGCATGTCCTGTAACTGTGTACTGCTGTAGTGTGATGAAGTAGTTAGGTAGGTCTTCTAACCCCAGACTTGGCAACTGTGTGTGTTTGTGTGCATGTCTGTCTGTCTCTGATTGTGTAGAGAGCAATGCTTTTTAGGGTACTCACACTCCTTACAATTCATATACTCAACTTTGGCAAGGCTGCTGACGTCACCCACATAGAAATACAACACTGGGAAGGTTGTAGCCCAGCAATCTCGATAGCATGTCCTGTAACTGTGTATTTCTAGATTGTGATTTAGAACTGTGGTGGGGTTCCATCCCCACCCATGGCAGTTCTGAATGTTTTGTGTGTGTTTCAATGTCTGTATATGGAGCAATGCATTATAGGCTAGTCACACTCAGTACATTTCAAATTGCCTACTTTGGCAATCCTGCTGATGTCATTCATTGTGAAATACACCTTTGGGGAAGGAGTTCTCTAGTAATCCCTGTGGTGCGTCCTATAACAGCTCCATGCTGTAGTGTGATATAGACCTCTGTCAGGGGTTCTATACCCACACATGCCGGTTGTGGATGTTTTGTGTGTGTCTCACTGTCTGTGTAGAGAGCAATGCATTTTAGGCTTGTCACTTGCAGTACATTTCAAATGGCCTACTGTGGCAATCCTGCTGATGTCATTCATTGTGAAATACAACTTTGGGGAAGGAGTATTCCAGTAATGTGCATGGCGTATACTATAACTACATAGTGCTGTAGTATAATAAACTAGTTAGGTAAGGGTTCTACTCCCAGACATGACAGGTGTGCATGTGCGTGTGTGTGTTTGTAACTTGTATCCTGTGTAGAGGTGGTTGTGAGCATGTGACACCTGTGGCCAATGTGGAGCGGGATTTGCATATTTCTTATATGGTGGCCCTACTATATATCACAATGTCCACCATACAGGGATAACAAATGTGAAATACCTGAGAGGCTGGGATGCAAAGCCATACTCATACATGTGACATCAAGAACAGGCAATCACAGTTAGCAACCCCAGTATTATCCAGAGCACACTCTCAACCCATTTCTTATACACACACCACATGCCTAGGCAACAGTCAGTATGTGGGTAGTACACCGCATATTGGCCACTGATAGTAACTATGGAGTGATAGCAGTGGGCTACAGAGGGCATGTCACCCTGTCCATCTGTCCAATATTCACGTACATGCACACAGTGCACTTCCCCCATGTTCTACAAATGGACACCTGCACCACCTGTGGTGCCATCACATGTGACCCACAATGGACATACCATGCCTGACAACATGCCCTGTACAGACAGATGCCACTGACACCAGGGAATGATGTTAGCATGCTATCAATGTAGGTGCAGAGTAAACTTGCTGCCCATTACCAGTTCCCATCACAGGTGGGCAAGACTGGCACATATGATGCTAATCTGTGTTCACAATATGGGCCAGACACCCCAGGTGCAGTACCACCTGTCACTGTACATGCATGTGGGAGGTGTGCACATCCCAGATACTATCCATGTCATGGACTAAGGAAGACATACATGGCAAGCGATGCACATCACTGGCCACACACAATAGTCACCCAGGTGACTGTATGGGGGATACAATACCCACCTGTGTGGGCAAATGCGGAAACTACAGCCCTGAGACACAATGCAGACCATTGTCATGTGGCCTGATGCCTAGGTATATTCGTTGCCTACCCTTGTATAGCCTGCTGCCACAGTCAACCACCACACACCTGTGCAGACCTGCACCCATGCATGTCAGTACTGGCACCCTGTGTGTTTGTCTGTGTGTTGTATGGTGCATTCACATAAACACTCACTACAACCCCCATGGGCATACTGAAGCATGCTGTCTGATGTCAGACACCTCCTCATACCTTTGCCTGTACAACCTCCGTATCACCCATGTGGTGCATGTGATACCTTATGGCAATTCTGCTACTGATGAGTTGTACTCCTGGCCCTGCCAAGTGTGTCAATGTTTTTATGTCCCTGTGAGAGTGTGACTGTGTTGATGCTGGCACCTGTTCATGTGGACAGGCACGTGTACACTGCCTACTGTATAGCTACTGTGTCCCTGTTGCAGATGTCACTCACTGTCACATATATGTTCTGAGGGCTCCACAACAGGTAACCCATGTGGCACATCCAATAACTGCATCGAGCTGTAATAGCACTATATAGTTGTCAAGGGCTTGATACCCTGTGCTGGTAGGTGTGTGACACAATGTCTGCCTCTCCCACTCCCTCTCTGTTGGATGTGGAGACCTACACCTGCTTTGCTTAGGCAGCAGCATGTGTATTATAAGTGATGCTCATGATCAGCTGATGGCCACTGCACGAATTGCAACCCTCCCCTAGCTGATTGCATGTGGAACAGCTGTGGTAAAATTCCCATAGCCAATTGCATGGAAACACACTCCAGTATCTAGGAACATCATGTTGCTGTTGGCCCTTGTCATTTACTGTGAGCAGGAACTAGATCTGTTGGTTGGCAAACAGCATCTGAGATGGATTGGGAATTTACCTCTAACAACATACACTGTGGAAACAGGGCAGTACACAGGAGTGGGATGTGCCTGACCTGACTACAGACTGTAAGTGCTGTTATACTGCATGTGGTACTGCATGTACCACAACCCACGCTGCTGAATCCCTTACAAATGCTTTCTACGAGCACCTCCAGGATTGCATGGATCAAGCAATCCCAAATAAAATCAAGACCCTTTCCACCAAAGACAAGCGCCCGATCTGGTGGACCCCAGCCATAAACAAACTTTACAACAAGAGGAGAAAGCTACTACAAGATAGAGCAAAATCCCTAAAAGGGAAGACATCTCTGATCAATACTAGTAAAAAACTACGATCACTCATAAAATCATCCAAGGCCAACTTTGAGAGAAAAATCGCCAAGGACTCAAAAGACAATCATAAGGCCTTCTTTAGCTATGTTAGAAATCTGGGTGGAAACTCCCAGATATGCTCAGAATTAGTCCAAAATGATACAAAAATCACTGAACCCACAGACATTGCAAACATACTGGCAGACAGGTTCAGTGAAAATTTCTCCCCCCCCCCCCAAAAGGAGAAATATCTATCCCAGCAGAGTGTAGCCTCCCAGTCATCTCAAATGCCCAGGTGAGAGCTGCTCTCTCTAAAGCTAAAAACACATCATCAATGGGACCGGATGGTGTCCCCAGCTGTGTGCTACACGAACTCAATGAGGAACTAAACCCACACATAAGGCTGCTGTTTAATCTTAGCCTTACCACAGGATACGTACCCAAAGAGTGGCGTACGGCAACTGTGGTCCCACTCCACAAAGGCGGTGCTTCTACGGACCCTGGTAATTACCGCCCCATAAGCTTAACAAGCCTGGTCTGCAAAGCTATGGAGAGGATCATAATGGAACTCATAAATAAAGACATAGGGGACCTACAGACATTGGATCCTACCCAATTCGGCTTTGTCAAGGGCAGATCATGCCTCTTGAACTTGGTCGACTTTTTTGAAACAGTCACCAAGGCCATTGATGAGAGTAAGGCAGTTCACACAGCCTACCTTGACCTTGCAAAAGCTTTCAACACAATACCCCACTCGGGTATCATAGAAAATCTCACCAGCTTAAATGTAAACCCATATGTCACAAGATGGGTTGCAAACTGGCTCAAGGACAGAACCCACAGGGTTAGAGTTGCTGGTGCCATGTCAGACTCCAAGCTGGTCACAAGCGGTGTCCCACAGGGCTCAGTCCTGGGCCCCCTCTTGTTCGGCATCTACTTTTCAGAAGTGCAGGCAAACATAGGAGGATTGTGGCTGACAAAGTTTGCAGATGACTGCAAACTGGGCGCCATAGTTGAAAATCCATCAGACACAGATATCCTTCAGAGAGGTCTCATAGAAATAGATAACTGGTGCCAGAGCCATGGCCTTAAGCTAAACGCCAAAAATGTATAGTCATACCCTTTGGTAAAACAAGGTAACCCCAAGTTACCACATAGGTGGCAATCCATTAAGCACAGAAGAGGTTATCAGGGACCTGGGGACCCAAGTTGACAGTAACCTTTCTTTTGACACTCACATTGCCAAAGTGGTTAGGAGGACCTTCTACATTGCCCACCTGATTATGAAGGGATTCACATCCAGATCAAGGGAGGTCATTGTTCCCCTGTACTCTTCACTTATCAGACCAATGATTGAGTACAATGCCCCATTTGGAATGTATCTTACCCGACACCTGCAGCAATTGGAAAGACCCCAAAAGTTCCTCACCAAAAGGATAAAGGGGCTCAAAAATATGCCATATGCTGACCGACTGAAGAAACTCCAGCTCTATTCAGTTGCATACCGTCTGCTCAGAGGTGACCTGTGCCTGACATACAAGGCCATGTCCAACCTGGAATTAATGGACATGCTCCACCTCAAAAAATCCAAATCCACCAGAGCCACAAGAGCAAGAGACTTAAACCTCAACACGGATATAAATAGGACGTGCTGGAGGGACAGATTCATCACCCAGAGACTCCCTATGCTGTGGAACAGAATCACGGTCCATGTGAGACAGAGCACCTCGCTGGCTCTGTTCAAGAGGAATCTTGACCAGTGGATGGGAGATCGTAGGTTTACCCCGGGGATCATCTCTGTATCACTGCTGGACAGAGGCACGGCAAACTAATGGGTATAGTATTCTTCAACCTAAGGGATGGTGAAAGCCACACAACTCTGGCTAGGCTTATAAATGCCCTAGGGCAGATAGCCTAGTATGAACCTATGAACCTATAAACCTATGAACCTATAGTACTGTTGGTTTAACAGTGTGTGTGTGCGGATATGACTTTCCTACATGTCTCCATACCTGCCATGTCAGTTCCATGTTTATGAGGAATCCCCATCTGCAGGGTCATCTGCAGGCAGGGCAGTGTGTTGTGCCTTTGGTTTCATGTGTTACCAATGGAACATTTATCTGTGGACTGCAGACAGTAGTGTGAGGATTGCAGTCTGTAGATCGTGAAAGCCGTGATAGTTACTGGCTTCTTATCCCTCATAGGACATATGTTGCCACAAACCCTGTTACAACAGTAACTGTATAAGGTTATCACAGCAACATGCCATTATTGGCCTTGTGTATGTGCTGCCAGCCACAACTCTGTCAACCTGTGCGCATATGTCATGGTGCATACGTGCTATACACCATAATTAGTGTCATCATATCTGCTAACAAGCCAGTGAGATATCAGACTGCTTCACATGTTATGTACAGTAGGGGTTATATTTGATGACATAACCTGGGCATTCTATGGATGTTTGTACAGTCCTTCCTGTGTGTGGGCATCAGTGCTACAGACAGCAGGCAGCAGTGCCTCTTACAGGAGAACCGGCACACTCGGGGCAGCTACATATTTGTAGGAGGTTCAGGAACTACAGACACAGTGCGGGTAGAGTTGTGTTATGCTTTGTATAGCACTGGTGTTACAGCATGTGTGTGTACATACTACATTACTTTGGAATGCAGTCTGTCTGCACAACTCTCAAATGTGAGCCTATACTCTTGGTGGCCAGAGGTATGCCTATCATGTGTTGTCTGTCCACCACACAGGTCTTGTGTCAGATATTTCACTGACAGTGTGTGTGTTGAGTGCTATCAGTACATGGCTACATCCATTCCTGTTTCTAACTGCAATTCCCTGACTAAGGGTATGTTGAGACTATCCTGTAACAGCAGCGACTTCACCTTTCTTAGTGTATGGGAATAGTTCTCCACATTTGTGCCTGTGTTCCAGCCTCTGTCCTCCACCTACATATCAAGCTTTGCACATGTGACATGCTGTGGGGGGTTGTTCGGTAGTGGGCTGTGAGTATATCACAATGCCATTGCTGCCATCAGTCCACTTCTGTTGTATCCCCAACACATATGTTGGGGCTGGGGCCATATATGTGTGGGCGTCACCTGCACAATATATGTGTGTTCTTATGCACTCCAGAGGCCAGTGTATGTAACAGTGGTATATAGCCCTGTATTACTGAGTCTGGGGGGGCACCATAAATGACCTAGTCTGTTAAATATGTGGGGGTATCAGGGGTGAGCTACCTTAAGGTATCTGGATGTAAAGTGCCGTATACTTCACCTATATTTACATTACTTACATATATTGGGTTAATGCAAGCCTACTGCCTCCTGCCATACAGACTGTTCTGTTTGTCAGTGTGCATGTGATGGTGTCAGTTATGCCTTGTTATGTAACAGTTAAAACCCATTTAATCACATGATGTTTTTACCACCAACTGATGTAAGGAGTGTAGATAGAGGCTGCTGAACTATACACCTACATTACATACTGTTGATCGTTTGGTAGCCTATGGTCCAGTCTGTCCTCACTATTGTACAGTTTGAAGGGCTTGGCCTGGACAGCAACAGTTGTGAACCTTTCCAGACTACTGTTTTAGTATAACTGTTTCACAGTTGCATTCATCTGTTTATATGGATGTCAGTGTCTGAACAGCTATATGACATGGCATATAGAACTGTAATACTACACAGTGAAAGGTATTTCATTTCTTCAAACCTGTGTGTGGTGTTTTCCCTATAACTTCTCTGTGGGTATATGTTGCAGGCAACAATTGTCATTTGTATGGGTGGTCCATACAGTGTCCAGTTGTTCAGGTGTTAACTGTAGGCATAGTGGCTGTTCCATTTTGTGTGCACCTTCGACATATGTATTTTACTGTACATATAGCTGTGTGTGTATGTGTAGTCACATGTATATCCATATATATATGTGGATATATATATATATATATATATATATATATATATATATATATATATAAATATATAAATATATATATATATATATAAATATATATATATAATAATATCTATATATATATATATATATCTGCATATCTGTGTCTGTGTATCTGTATCCTGGGGATGTTGATGGCTTCCACATTTTACATTACCTACAGGAGACAGACTGCACAACATGATATGTCACCCATACCAGCCTGACATCATACAGGTGGGATGTAGTACTGTTAACATCCTGTGCCCATGTCGTGTCAGGTCCTAGTTATGGGATCTGCAACACTTGGTAGTGTATTGCAGGGCAGATGTGTTTGGCTGTGGGGGGGATGCCTATTTGTACAAGACGTATAGTGTGTGGGGCCTCTCAACCCCATTAACAGTGCATGTGGACATATGAGTGTTTGTTAATCTGCCATTGCTATCTACAGATGTATGGCCATATATACCAATATAGATATATATATATATATATATCTGCTGACACACACACACACACACACACACACACATATATATATATATATATATATATATATATATATATATATATATATATATATATAAAACTATGTTCATATATACCTACATAGATGTATATCTGCGTACACATATGTAATTTTCTGTGTATATGTATACATATAGGTATAGACACATATATGTGACGATGTAGGCATTTGCATGTATATATGTTCATATACAGTAATATATATATGTATATAGTGTTAGAAAGCTATATATATATATATATATATATATATATATATATATACATATATATATATATATATATATATATATATATATATATACACATATACAGAAATTTATACATATATATATTTATATATATATATGTATAGATATATATATATATATATATATATATATATATATATATATATATATATATATATATATATATATATATATATATATATATATATAGATATATATATATATATATATATATAGATATATATATATGTATATGTTGTATCAGTTTAGATATTAATATATTTACACACAGATACATCTAGATGATGGTATACATTCTCTGTACAGTTGCATGACTTGACTGGATGATATGTTTCAGATATTGCCCTGAGTTTTTACAGTTGTATTGGCTTACTGTTAAACCATTGCAGCTATGTTGCGGAGGGTCCTGGGGTCAAGAACTGCATGTGCTGGTTATTGCATTGCACAGCATATCTGTTATGGCTGTGGTGGGGGTGGACATAGTACTAATCACCAGGTATCCCTCATTTGAACCCCCACCCCCACCCCCATTAACTGTGCATAAGGTCAGTTATTTTGTGGTGGAGGTTCCGGTTGTTTTTCCTATTTGGAGATGCAATTCATACATCTATCCGTATATATATATATATATATATATATATATATATATATATATATAGATATAGATATAAATATATGTGAACATATTTATCTATCTACCTATATACCATTGATGTGATATGATTTATGTGTGAGTCATACATTTATATGTACCTGTGTATCTCTCTACATTTACAGATCTATAACTGTCCAAATGTCCATGAATGCTTGGCTCACAATATTGGCCTGTCCCACATTCATCTGGCCAATTGACGTGGATGATGTCAAGCATATGGTCAGTCAGGAATGACGATACATTAGAATTTCAGACTTCATATTGTTCAGATTATGTGTGCTACAACAGATCACTGTTTAACTAGCAATGATGTTATGTAGTCCAGTCTCGCCTACATTCTTACCCATGGGTTCAGAGCCAAATCTCGGCTCCGACTCGGCCATACTCTAGCGCAAAGTCTTTCAATTGGCTGGGCTAAGAAGGTATCCCATGCTGCACTGCTCCCTTTCCCCAGATCTCGTTTGCTGCTCATATAGCTCAGACGTGGTCTCACTCTTGGCTGTGGCTAAATATCACTTTTGTCTTTATTGACAGTTTCTTGCTTCAAAAAAAGCTATTTTCATAGCTGTGTGTTGTGTGTGTGTACTGATCTAATATTTGGTGTAAATTTTTTTCTGGTAATATTGTCTTTTGTGGTGTCCTGCTAACTGTTTCCCCTATGGGCTAGGCCCGTTTCAGTTAGAGGACCAAGTCTGCCCCTTCTTCTGTGTTGCTTGTTAGTGTTAGTAGGTACCTATCACTCAGGCTAGGACCGTTTAAGTTAGAGGACCTAGTCCTTTCCTTGTGTTTTTGTTGAGACCGATTAAGTTAGAGGTCTTTTGTAATTGTCTGTTGGTTTTCTTATTTCCCGCGCTTGTGGCTTCTATATTAATGGTTGATCGTATTAACAGCTGGTGGTTTCTCTCATTATGTCTAAGGATACGAAAAAGCATAAGCCCTTGGGCTTTAAGAAATGTACTAAATGTGGTTATAAGATGTCTATCACTGATGGACACTCTGTTTGTGTTTATTGTTTGGGGGCTATTCACCTCCAGGAATCTTATACATTTTGCCATGCATTTAGCCCGTGTGTTCTTCAGGAGAGGAAGAACAAACTAATTTTGAAAGGACTTTTGAAACCCTCCTTCGAGGAAGATTTGGGAAGGGCTTCTAGCTTCAAGTCCTCTCCCTCTAAGAGTAAAACTTCTAAGGCAAAAAAGCATTCTCTGGCTCCATCTGTATCCTCAGAGCCTCCGGAGAAAGTAGTGAAATCTACTGTGGCATCCTCGGCTCCACTGTCCTTGGAGCCACAGGAAGTTAGTGTATTGACTGAATCTGCTTTGGCTCCAAGTCCCACGGAGCCAATTGCGGAGGTGCTAGTTCGGAGCTGGTCTCCAAATTTTAGGCCGGTCTCCCCTCCTCGTAGGTCTCCTTTGGAGAGGAGGTCTAGATCTCCTTCCTTATCTTCTAGGTCCTCCAGGACTCTTTCAGATGTGGATGTAGATAGAGTGATACAGAGACTGCTCCATTCACCGGTACTGGCAAAATTGTTTTTGGCTCCAGCCCAGTCGGCTCTGGAGCCTGTCACCCAGCCAGCGTCGATACTTCCTCCTCCGACTGAATCTCAGCTTTCGGAGCCGGAGTGGTCAGCACCTTCTGATGTCCTTAGGTCGGCTCCAATGGCCCATCCTGGCTTATTGGCTCTGGCTCCGACTTCATCTTCGACCCCGTTGGCTACGTCCATGGGGTCCAGGACTCATGGTTCCTTGGTTGGACACGAGGGAGAGGCCTCAGGTCACTTTTCAGCTTCTAGCCTCCCTCTCAGTGCTTCGGCGCACAAGAGCCTGACCCCTGCATCGGTTTCGGACCTTGTCCCTTCTGCTCCAAGGTCTTCCATGGCTGGTCGATCTTCGGAGCCGGGGGGACCAGCTTTCGAGGCCATGTGGAGCACAATGGCCAGGTCCTCAGCGGCATCATTCGGCACTGGCACTCTGTCCTCTCCAGCTCCGGTGTGGGTCTCTGATCGCCCTCTATCTTTCAAGAGCAGAGACCCAAGGCCTCAGGATACTTCCATGAGTGGTCACCATTTTTCTGAAGGCCTCTCAGTGTTTTTGTCTGAGGAGCCACCCAGAAAAAGAATATGCAAGAGGAAGCACACTGACTTCCAAGATGAGTCCCTCACGTCAGACACCGACCTCGAGGAATCGGAAGGATCCCCCAAGTCATCCGCTGAGGATGTCTCTTTCTCTGACATCCTAGAAATTTTGAAGCAGAGGGGTGACTGGCCCTCCAAAGCTCCCTCTGAGGAGCAGTCAGTGTTCCTGAAGGCCTTTGGGGCTCAGCCCTCCTCCTCCTGGGTGTCTCCACCCTTCGACAAACTTTTGGATCTGGTTTGTCAAAGGGTGTGGGAAACCCCTGACTCTGTGGAACCATTTCCCAGGAGACCAAACAAATTCTTGTCTGCCCCCTCTGACAAAGAGTTTCTATCCAAGAGAGTTCCTGTAGATGCCATGGTGGTGGCAGCAGCCACCAAGAAGGAACTGGCTTAGTCTTTGTCTACCGTCCATCCTCCTAACAAGGAGTCTAGGACCATGGACCAGTACAGGAAGCGTATGTTTTCTTCAGCGGCCTTTACTCTGCAGTCACTGAATTACTTATCTCATTTTACACGGCTTCAAAGAGATCTCCTGAAAGAGCTTGGAGATACTCTACAGGGTAACATTTCTGATGCACTGGCTCAAAAGGTCAATGCTCAGATGTCTACCCTCAACTCTATTGCTAACTCCTCCATGAGGCTGATCTCTTACGCAGCCGAAGGAGCGGGTAGGGCAGCAAGTTTGGGAGTTGCTCTTAGGAGACACTCCTGAATGCGCCTCTGTAATTTCGTGGAGGCCTTCAAGTCTACGTTCACCAATGCCCCTTTTGATGGTTCCTCCTTTTTTGGAACTAAGGTGAAGGACACTCTCACTAGGTGCGAGTAAGAGGGAAAAACTCTGTCTGCTGTGGGAGTCCATTTTTCCCTACCCTCTAGGCCTTATCCCAAGACCCAGAGGGGTGGGAAGATGTGGTTCAAAAAATTGCAGAGGTTTTTTTTCATGACGCACAAGGTGAGTCCCCCTCTAGAGGCAGGGGAGGGGGTGGTAATTCTAGTAGATGCTGCCCTAGGGGCAGAGGAGGCCCGTGTAACCAGGGAGACCACAATTCCTTTCGTGGTTCTCCCTACCAGCGCTCCTGATGGGAGGCCCAACTGTGCATTTCTGGAGCCAGTCGGGGGTCACATTTCACTATACCCAGAGGCCTGGCAAAGTATCACTCAGGACCAATGGGTATTAAAAATAGTTTCCGGAGGATACCGCATTCCCTTCTCTTCAGCTCCCCCTCCAATCAAAAAAATCCAAGATGTTCTACCCAATTAAAGGGATTCCGCAGCTTCAGAGGTTTTAAAGCTGCTAGAAAAAGGAGCCATCCAGCATGTCCCCTCAGACCAGATCGGATTAGGGACTTACTCCAGATTCTTTTTGGTGCCGAAAAGGACAGAGGACCTGAGACCCATTTTGGATCTCAGCAGATTGAACACCCATGTGAAGAAGTCCAAGTTCCGAATGGTCACGTTGCAATCTATTCTCCCATTGTTGGGAAAAGAAGTGTGGATGTGCTCCATCGACCTCAAGGATGCTTGCTACCATATAAAGATGGACAGGGCATCCAGAAGTCATCTACGCTTCCGGCTGGGAGCCAGTAATTTTCAATTTCGCGCCCTGCCCTTTGGTCTCACCACAGCCACCAGGGTGTTCACCAAATGCATGGCAGTGGTAACAATTCACTTGAGATGTCAGGGATTCCAAGTGTTTCCGTACCTGGACGACTGGCTCCTTTCTGCCACCACCAGGCATCTACTCCTACAAACCAGAGACGCCAAGATCAAACTGTGTCACCAATTAGGCATCACTCTAAATTGGGAAAAGTCTGCCTTGTTGCCCTCGCAGCATGTCACCTTTATAGGCGCAGAGTTAGACACCATGTTCATGAGGGCGTTTTTACCACTAGAAAGGATTCAAAGTTTACAACAGCAGGTGTACGCGTTACTCCCTTTGAGAAGAGTGAAGGTAAGATTGATCGTCAAATTGATGGGGATGATGGCTGCTACAATTATGCTGGTTCCTTTGGTGAGGCTACACATGAGGCTCCTTCAGTGGCTACTCTTTGCCCAGTGGTCCCTGCAACATCTTCCGCTTTCTCATCTCATAATAATCACAGACAGGTGCAAGCAGGATTTGCACTGGTGGCTTCACACCAGCAACCTCGATGCAGGAAAATCCTTCATTCTATACCCTCCAGTTGCCACAGTGACACGGATGCCTCCCAGATGGGGTGGGGGGGCATTATCTAGGCAGGACAGTCCAAGGCATGTGGCAGGAACATGAGATGCATCTGCATATCAATGTCCTGGAGATGAGAGCAGTGCTACTAGCGTTGCAAGCACTTCAGATCTTTCTTCCTCTCGGGACAATTGCTATCCACACAGACAATTTGTCGGTTGTTTGGTATCTAAACAAACAGGGAGGAGCCAAGTTGTACCCCTTTTGCAGAGAGGTCATGAGAGTGTGGCAGTGGGCAGTGGCTTCCCAACGTTTTCTTGTAGCAACGCACATTCCGGGGAAGTCCAATGTCATTGCCGACAGGTTGAGCAGAGCAATTCTGATGTCTGGATGCCTCATGAGTGGTCCCTGAACAATCAGGTTGCAGAGCAGATTTTCCACAGGTGGGGTCAGCCATGCTATGACCTATTTGTCAGCCCCCTCAATACCAAATGCAGCAGCTACTTCACCCTTATCCCCCCTCAGGGGGAGTCACCCAGGGATGCCCTAGTTCATGATTGGCCATCCGGTCTACTGTATGCCTTCCCTCCTGTTCCTCTGCTGACAAAGGTTATTCAGAAAGCGCAATCTTTGGGAAGCAAAATGATTCTGATTGCTCCACACTGGCCTCGTCAAATTTGGTTCCCCTTTCTCCATCCTTACCTAGTGGACACCCCCTGGATTCTGGACCCTCAACCAGATCTGCTGACTCATATGTCAGGGCAGCTCCATCCCTCTCTTCAGACCCTCAGGTTGACAGCCTGGCTCCTCCACTTCCATCATTAGTCAGGCTTCATCATTTTTCGCCGGAAGTGGTTCATATTCTGTCTTCCTCACATAAGCCTTCCACCAGAAAAATCTATTCCAGCAAATGGAAGAGATTTTCCATGTGAGCGCATGCAAGACAAATCTATCCTTATACAGCTCCAATTTCGTCAGTCCTGGAGTTCCTCTCCATGCTTTTCAACCAAGGATCAGCGGCCACAACTATTAAGGTCCAGTTGGCGGCTGTTTCCACTTTTCACATTGCTAATGTGCCTAGTCTCATGGCACATAGACTTTGTAAGGCATTCTTGAAGGGCACTATGCTGCTTCATCCTCCAGTTTTTGACCCACTTATGCCTTGAGACTTAAATTTTGTTCTACAATGTCTCACTTTGCCCCCCTTTGAGCCTGCAGCCACGTGTGATTTAAAATATTTGACTTGAAAGGCAATCTTTTTAGTAGCCATCACTTCAGCCAGACATTTCTCGGAACTTCAAGCCTTATCAGTTAGTAATCTAAACCAATCCATTGAACTACCTGTATTCTTTCCAGAGTTCTCGAACAAGGCAGAATTTAGATTTCATCAGCTGGATGTGCACAGTCAATTATGATTCTATTTACATAGAGTGAAGGATCTCGGAAAATCGGATCAGTTATTTGTCTCATTTTCAGAAAACAGGATTGGGTCTCCTGTTTCCAAAGTCACCTTGTCTAGATGGCTCTCCAGTTGTATTTCATTAATTTATACTTCAGGTGGCAGGGATTTACCATTTCAAGTGAAGGCTCATTCTACCCAATCTGTGTCTACATCTACAGCCTTTCAGGCTAGGTTGTCTATGGATGATATTTGTGCTGTGGCTACATGGGCATCTCCTCACACCTTTGTTACTCACTACAAGTTAGATTTGGTGTCCAGAGGCAGGTCTTCCTTTGGTTCCACAGTGCTCAGGAGTATTTTCCACTAAGCATCCCAGGATTCAATTGCTGGGGACACTGTTCCACGGGTAAGAATGTAGGCGAGATTGGACTACATAACATCAAGAAGTTATGTACTCACCATAACGTTCGATGTATGTAGTCCATCTCGCCTCACATTCTTACTTACCCCCCCTCCTTCCCCCATCCTGGAGGACCTAGGGGTTAGGTATAGTTTCAAATTCCTTTCTGGTTAGTGTGTTCTTCCTTCTCTATATGTTGTGTGTGGAGAAGTGAATGATTCACTTGCAGCAAACAAGATCTGGGGAAAGGGAGCAGTGCAGCATGGGATACCTTCTTAGCCCAGTCAATTGAAAGACTTTGAGCTAGAGTATGGCTGAGTCAGAGCCGTGATTCGGCTCCGAACACATGGGTAAGAATGTGAGGCGAGATGGACTACATACATCAAACATTATGGTGAGTACATAACTTCTTGTTTTACATGTATATGTACAATCTTTCACATTTATCCCAATTTGTACCCCACTTTTGTCACACTGTGTCCAGAATGTTTGCAATAAGAGGTTGAATGTTATGATATTAGTACAATTCCCCTTATGCAGATTGACTGTGCTGCATGATATGTCAGGGAATACTTGGGATTTATGTATATCTGACATGGTGTAGTGTTTCTTCTCTATGAGTGTGGTATACAGGGTCCTGGGTTCCAGCCTTGTAGTGGCTGTCAGTTTTGTTGCTGGGTTGAACAAGGGCAGTGGGATACAGGGTGATTAAGGCACTTTTAAGCAGTTGTAAGCGTGTTTGCGCAACATTAAGCATTGCCAACTGCAGGTAACATCCAGTTACACCAGGTTAGCCTTGAAATTGATTACTTTCTGTAAACAGTGCTTCCCGTCATGCAAACACAGACCTCCGGTTACATATGCTTACAGATAGTTTGCGTCAGATTTGCTGAGCCTGTAAACTTAAACTCGCTTACTAGTGCTGACATTTGCTTACTACAGCTTATTGCTGCTTAACCTAACTACTGCTTTATGCATTATGATACTGACACCTCACATGTGCATTTCCTGCAGTACTCCAGTTTATATATATATATATATATATATATATATATATATATATATATATATATATATATATATATATATATGTATATGTTATTTTGTGGCCTCAGTACTCCAGTTCATTTATTTATTTATTTTACATTTGTTAACCGGGAAAGTCCAACTGGATATAGGTCCATTTTCAGCGGAGGCCCGGGGAGAAAAGCTCCAAATGTACAAAAACAAGTGTAAATACAGTGAAATTATTACAATGAGTTATCACAAAACTGAGATTTGTTTAACAATATGTACACACATTTACATGTTTTTCTCACATACACACAGCAAAGGTTGGAAGCAAGTAGCTGAGAAAGAAATAGTTAAATGTTTCATCTGAAAAAGGAAGACACATATATTAAGGTGGTTATCATACATGGTGTAGTGTTAACTTAAAATCTTTCCAGTAGGTGGGTGATTCACAGAATTTTAAACAGTTAGAGAATCAGAGTTTTATTCTTGTAATGAGGTTCTCATTTATGAATTATGTTTGAGTGGGGGTTAGTCAGGGTTTGTACAGGGACAAAGCCACTGCATTTTTAGGTATTTCCTAAGGGATTTTTTGAATTGGGATAATAAGGGGTCAGTGGTGAGTTCAGCAGGAAGTAGGTTCCAGTCTTTACTGGCAGAGTTGGAGAATAGTGATACACCAGCTGAATTGTTGGTTTTAACAGTTTGCACTAGCAATTTTTTGGAAGAGCAAAGGGATTTTAGGTTACTGTAGGGGGTAATAACATTTTTCAGTATTGGTGTACTGTCTGGTTGGTAGAGGATTTTGTGAACAACTATTAGTTGGTTATATTGCAGTTGATAGGGTAGTTCAAGCCAGTCTAATGATTAAAGATTAAGGCAGTGATGGGTTCTATAAGCTGATCCTGTGGTAAATCTGGCAATGTTATTGTAGCACCTAGTAAATTTATTGAGGTTTGATTTGCTTAGGTTTACAAAGATGGGTGAAGCATAGAGAAGGGTTGATAGCAGATGTGTATGAGCAATAACAGTTCTAGCAGTTGGGGTTAGGAATGGTTTAATGCTGTATAAAGAGCCTCATTTTTTATTAACTGTTTTAATAGTTTTGTCTATGTGAGCATCAAACTTGAGGTTGTTGTTGATGATCACTCCCAGTAGTTTAGTACTAGGTTCTGGGGAAATTATGGTACCATTGTTAGATATTATGGTGAGAGTTGGTGAGGGGACCTTGCGAGTGGGGGAGAAGAATAATAGTCTGGTTTTATTTGGCTTTAATAGTAGTTGGCGACCAGTGAGCCAGTTCTCTTCTTTGTTGAATGTGATTTGGGACAAGGATTGTAAATCTGTGGGGGAGGTGGCAGAGAAGATTAGGGTTGAATCATCTGCATACTGAATACAAGTTGCATCAGGGATGAGTTTGTACAGGTCATTAATGAATATGGAGAATAGGAGGGGGCCTAATATAGATCTCTGTGGGACTCCAAGGGTGACTGGTAAAAGGGACAATAGGATATTCTTCCATAGTACAACTTGTTGTCTGTCACTTAGGTAAGAATGAAACCAGGTAATTGCTAGGTTATCTATGGAGAGTGATTTTAATGTGTTTAAGAGTAGCTGGTGATTTACCATATCAAATGCCTTGGATAGGTCAAGGAAGAGGGCTGAGGAGAGCGTGTTGTCATAAGGGTTTTGATTTATTGTATGGGAGAAGGAGAGAAGGGCTGAGGTTGTACTATGGCAAGGTCTAAATCCATTCTAGGAGGGAGCTAGGAAAGTGTTTTGATTCAGATAGGCAAGAAATTGCTTGTGGATACATTTTTCCATTATTTTAGCCAAGGGAAGCAGAATGGCTATAGGCCTATAATTTGAAAGTTCAGTGGAATATCCCCCTTTATGAAGAGGAACAATGTGGGAGATTTTCCAGATGTGGGGGATATAGGCTTCGTGGATAGTTCTAGTGATTAAAATTGATATGGGGTATGCTATTTCATTAGTGGCTTTTTGGAGATATTCTGCAGTTAGTAGGTCTGCTGAAAGGGTGATGGGTTTCAGTTTTTTAAGTAGGGACTTAAAAGATGTTGGCACTGGATCAAGCTTAAAGGGGATCTTATTATCAGGTGTGGGGTTGGTGGTACTTGGGGTATAGGGAGATAGCTTACTGGCTAGGGATTGCATGGTTTCTGCAAATAAAGTGTTAAAGGTGTTAGCAACAATTTTAGGAGGCTGTTGGAGGGTAGTTAAGGGGGTAGGTGTAGTTGACTGGCCTGGGTGGAGAAGTTTGTTTATGCCTGACCAGAATTTTTGTGGTTGATTTTGGTGCTTTTGTTGCAGATTACAGTAGTAATTCTTTTTGTCTAGCATAATAGACTTCGTTGTATCATTTCTCAGCTGTTTATATATAAGGTGGTCTTTTGGGGACTTAGTGGTTCTGCAGGAGGTCCACGCTTTGTTTCTGCTAATAGTTATTTTGTCTTGTATCATTGGACAGCCATGGTGCTGCTTTGTTATTGGTTCTGATAGTGCATGGGGGAGCATGGTTATGCAGGACAGCAAGAAATGTAGAGCTAAAGTATAAGACCGCTTCATCTAGTGGAAGTAGCTATAGGTTGGACCAGTCACATGTGTTAAGTTTATTCTAAAATTTAGTTTGAATAAAGTTCTTACAACTTCTACTGGTTTTAAAGGAAGATTGTTGAGGGATGTCATTTTTTTATCTGATTATATAGGTCAGGAAGTGATCACTAAAGTCCTCAGGTAGGGTGCCTGTTTTATATATCTGGGATAGGTTGTTTATTAATATCCAGTCTAGGATACTTTCTTTTTTGTTAGGCTTATTGATTCTGGTTGGGGAAGATATCATCTTGGAGAAGCCATGCAAATTTATATGAGTGGAGGGGAAGTCTGAAGAGCAAGTATTCCAGTCGATATTAACATCCCCAAGAATAATAGTTTCCTGGACGCAGTTAATGGAGAGCCACTGGAGGATACCATCCAGGGTATTTGTATTGTCACCTGGGGAAATATAGATACATGCAATGTTTTTAGATTGCGTTTGTTGAGTTGGATTTTTATGATGAGTATTTCTGCATTGTTAGTAAACAAGGCATTTGGGGTACTAGTTTTGGTTACTTCCAGAGTGGATTTATACAAGATGGCTACCCCCTTCCTTTCTTAGAGATGCGATCAAGTCTTAATATATTGTACCCTGGGGGTATAATCTCATTATCAATGGTAGTAGGCTTGAGCAGGTCTCGGTAAGGCTAATATATATATACTATTACTATATATATATATATATATATATATATATATATATATATATATATTCATCCAACCCTGCCACGCCTCGGTCCATAACGTCATACCCATCACCCCCCCATTCCTCCTCCACATCAATCATCCTTCCTACAAGTTCCAGCCAAATCTAACCACACCAGTACACATTGCCCACTCTCCACTTCTTTGGACCCCTTGCCTAAGTTGCCCCAACCCATGGATCTTCAGGATTCCCACACATTTAGTCCGTGAACATACATAACCTTCTTTGCTTACCTTTGAGGCATGGTATGTTACTCTGAAGATTCTTTTTAGCAGAATGTTTGGGGTCGTCTTGCCAGGGATGAACATGCATTTGTTTAAGATTAGACTTAGCAGGTTGACACTGTTTCTCCCACTGGTAGTATCCTGCCAGTAGTCTGGGAAGCAGTACTGTGCTACGCTTAGCAGTTCTTATTATTTTATTTGCATGATATTTGCCTTTTGGCATTAATTTCCCCTTCATCACTTGTTATATATGTGTCTTGTATCCTTGAGACATGTGTACGTACACTGTATGGGGTCCTGGGAACTTCTACACTTAATTACAATAACACCTCACATCTGGACTTACTGCAGTACTCCAGTTCACATATGTATGTTCTGTAGTCAGTTATGGCACATATGACTGTATACTGATGCCTTTCACAGGTTCAGTTTGGTTATACTATGATGAGGACATGTTTACTACTACCTCATTCTTCTGTATGTCTGTGATGGCTTGGTGGATAGCTACTGGGACTATGGTGTACAGGGTCCTGGGTTCGTGACCTGCATGGCTGTTTATTTTGTTGCTAGGCTGACAAAGGCCCATTGAAAACAGAGTGATTAAGGCACTTTAAAGCAGTTGTAAGGCCTTAAGTCCACCTACTAGTGCATACATATGCTCACTATTGCTTATTTGTGCTTACACCTGCTTACTAGTACCTTATTCCAACACTGATACTTCACATGTGCATTTCTTGCGGTACTCCAGTTCATATATATATATATATATATATATATATATATATATATATATATGCTATTTAGTGGGTTTTGCAACAAAACTATTGGTTATAACGTGTTTTGCCATGTAAAATAGACTGTGCTACAGTGGAACTCAAACTGGGAATGCCTGCTCATTGGTCGGATGCTCTACCCACTACACTATTGCTGTTCTGCTTCATGTGCATATTTCTACCATAATGTCATACCCATGTTTCCTTCCCCCGGCCCCCGAGCTCCATGTACACAGAATCCATCCATTCTCCAGTTGCTAGCCCAGCCATACCACACCTCCACACATTGCCCTCTCTGCACGTCTCGGTACTCCTCCAGTATACTGTCTCGACCCAAGCTTCTGCAGGCTCTTCCTCTGTTTAGTCCACGTATGTATGAGCTTTCCCTTGATCCTCTTCCGATACTGGTGGAAACATTGATGTGACTCACAATTTTTGGTTCGTCCCGCCAGGGACAGACCTGTTGTTGTGTCAAGATTAGACTTAGCTGGTCTATACTGTTTTTCCCACTGATAGCATCCTGCCAGGGTTCTAAGAAAAAGCGGTTTGCTCACACACCTGGCCAGCCTCATCTCCCGGTTCTGCGGAACCGACACCCCAGGCGTGACATTCTCTGCATGAAACACGCCCACACAGCGTGCAACGTATTTCATTATTGTCTTCAGTATTATGCAAGACTACTGTTCTCACAGTATGATTGGACTGGCACTGTTCTTTGATGCACATAGACTGCTCAAAATACTGTGATTGAGCAATGTACACATGTTTGCTGGTATTAATCTACATACTTACATACATTTACTATACTGTTGAATGACTGTGCTGGATGATATGTTTGTGATAACAGCAGCTGAATGTGTATCTACCATGGCTTAGTGGTAACTCACTTTGACTATAGAGTACAGGATCAGGGGGTTGCAACTTGGGAGTGCAGATTATTATGTTAATGGGCATGATGAGAGCTGTTGGCTACAGAGTGACTAAGGCACTTTAGAGCAATTGTAGGTGGGTATGTGCTGCTTTGTGTGAGACTCAGCATTGCTGACCTCTGGTTACGGCATCTTACACTGAGTTAGCTTCTGCATTGCTTAACCAGTGTGGGCATTGCTTACTGCTGCCCAAACAGGCTTAAACCCACTTACTCCCACGCTACTTTATGTATTTAGTTTACATTTGTTGACCGGGACAATCTGAATGAATGCTTGTCCATTTTCAGCGGTGGCCCGGGGATTAGAGCTCCACAGTAAACCCCAGCTACTCATTACAAGTAATACAGAGGTGTTCACATTCATAGAGAGTGACAGCCTTAACATAGCTACTTACCATATTCTTCATGCTTAGTTTACGTTAACATGTCAGTATTATACGTGCTTAGGTCAGGTTTACACGTCAGGTATGACTGTTGACAAAGGTCAGTTTAAGGTGAAGTTAGATTCCAGTTTAACAGTTCTGAATAGGTTACACTCA